>NW_021605350.1:754610-779114 GCF_004785775.1 Grammomys surdaster | reverse complement strand
ATGTGTGTTTTGAGCTTTAGTAAAGTTTCTTTTATATATGTAGGTGCCCTTGTATTTGGAGCATAGATGTTCAGAATTGAGAGTTCACCTTGGTAGATTTTTCCTTTGATGAGTATGAAGTGTCCTTCCTTGTCTTTTTTGATTACATTTGGTTGAAAGTCGATTTTATTTGATATTAGAATGGCTACTCCAGCTTGTTTCTTGGGGCCATTTGCTTGGAAAATTGTTTTCCATCCTTTTTTTCTGAGGTAGTGTCTGTCTTTGTCACTGACGTGCGTTTCTAGTATACAGCAAAATTCTGGGTCCTGTTTGTGTATCCAGTTTGATAGTCTGCCTCTTTTTATTGGAGAATTGAGTCCATTGATGTTAATAGATATTAAGGAAAAATGATTGTGGCTTCCTGTTATTTTTGTTATTAGAGGTAGAATTATGTTTGTATAGCTGTCTTCTTTTGGAGTTGTTGGAAGATTACTTCCTTGGTTTGTCTATGTTATAGTTTCCCTCCGTGGGTTTGCATTTTCCATCAATTATCCTTTGAAGTGCTTATTAGGTATTCAAGACCCATACCTAAAGATAGTAAAAGCAACATACAGCAAAGCAGTAGCCAACATCAAACTAAGTGGAGTGAAACTTGAAGCAATCGCTCTAGGATGATGGACTAGAAGATGCTGCCCTCACTCCTTACCTAGTCATTAGAGTACTGGAAGTCTTAGCCAGAGCAATTAGACAAAAAAAGGAAGTCAAAGGAATACAAATAGGAAAGGAAGAAGTCAAAGCTTCACTATTTGCAGGTGATATGACAGTATACTTAAGTGACCCCAAAACTTCCACCAGAGAACTCCTAAACCTGATAAAAAAAACTTCAACAAAGTGGCTGGTTATAAAATGAACTCAAACAAATCAGTAGCCTTCTGGAAAGATAAACAGGCTGAGAAAAAAAATTAGAGAAATGACACCCTTCACAATAGTCACAATAATCACAAATAATATAAAATACCTTGATGTGAATCTAACCAAGCAAGTGAAGTATCTGTATGACAAGAACTTCAAGTCTCTGAAGAAAGAAATCAAAGAACATCTCAGAATGGAAAAAATCTACAATGCTCATGGATTGGCAGGATTAATATAGTAAAAATGGCCATCTTGCCAAAAGCAATCTACAGATTCATTGCAATCCCCATGAAAATCTCAACTCAATTCTCCATAGAGTTATATAGAGAAATTGTCAAATTCATTTGGAATAACAACAACAACAACAACAACAACAAACAGGATAGCGAAAACTGTTCTAAACAATAAAAGAACTTCTGGAGGAATCATGATCCCTGACCTCAAGCTGTACTACAGAACAATAGTGATAAAAACTGCATGGTATTGGTACAGAGACAGGCAGGAAGATCAGTGGAATAGAATTGAAGACCCAGAAATGAACCCACACACCTATTGTCACTTGATCTTTGACAAAGGAGCTAAAACTGTCCAGTGGAAAAAGGACAGCATTTTCAACAAATGATGGTGGTTCAACTGGAGGACAACATGTAGAGGAATGCAAATTAATACATTCTTATCTCCTTGTGCAAAGCTTAAGTCCAAGTGGATAAAGGACCTCCACATAAAACCCGATACACTGAAACTAATAGAAGAGAAGTTGGGGAAGAACCTCGAATACTTGGGTACAGGGGAAAAGTTCCTGAACAGAACACCAATGTCTTATGCTCTAAGATCAAGAATTGACAAATGGGACCTCATAAAATTGCAAAGATTCTGTAAGGCGAAAGACACTGTCAATAGGACAAAACGGCAACCAACAAATTGGGAAAAGATCTTTACCAATCCTACATCTGATAGAGGGCTAATATCCAATACATACAAAGAACTCAAGAAATTAGACTCCAGACAACCAAATAACCCTATTAAAAAATGAGGATTACAGCTAGACAAAGAATTCTCAACTGAGGTATCTGAAATGGCTGAGAGGCACCTAAAGAAATGTTCAGCATCCTTAGCCATCAAGGAAATGTATATCAAAACAACCCTGAGATTCCACCTCACAACATTCAGAATGGCTAAGATCAAAAACTCAGGTAATAGCAGATGATGGTGAAGATGTGAAGAAAGAGGAACACTCCTTTATTGTTGGTGGGATTGGAAGATTCTGCAAGCACTCTGGAAATTTGTCTGGTGGTACCTCAGAAAGTTGGACATTCTATTACTTGAGGACTCAGCTATACTACTCCTGGGCATATACCCTGAAGATGCTCCAATCTATATAAGGACATATGCTCCACTATGTTCATAGCAGCCTTATTTATTACAACTAGAAGCTGGAAAGAACTCAGATGTCCTTCAACTGAGGAATGGATGCAAAAAATGTGGTACATTTACACAATGGAGTACTACTCAGCTATGAAAAACAATTAATTCGCTGGGTGGTGGTGGCGCATGCCTTTAACCCAGCACTTGAGAGGCAGAGGCAGGCAGATTTCTGAGATAGAGGCCAGCCTGGTGTATAGAGTGAGTTCCAGGACAGGCAGGGCTACCCAGAGAAACCCTGTCTCGAAAAACCACACACACACACACAAAAACCAAAACCCAAAAAACACTGAATCCGAAAAGAGTTCATCTATGCCTTCTGGTCTGGGCCAGAGCACTGAACAGATCTTTGGCCCCAGCTCTAACCCCAGTAGTAACACCCACCCCACACTGTTCTGAAACAACCAAGATAATAGGAAAGACAGGCTCCAGTCAGAGACAGGGCAGGTAGCACTAAGAAGACCCAGATGGCGAAAGGCAAGTGCAAGAACATAAGCATCAACAATCCAGGGTACTTGGCGTCATTAGAACCTAGTTCTCCCACACTACGAAGTCCTGAACTCCCCATATTGTCAGGAAAGCAAGATTCAGATTTAAAATCACTTCTAATGATGATGATAGAAGACTTTAAGAAGGACATAAATAACACTTTCAAAGAATTTGAGGAGAACATAAGTAAACAGACGCCCTTAAAGAGGAAACACAAAAATTCCTTAAAGAATTACAAGAGAACACAACCAAACAGGTGAAGGAATTGAACAAAACCATGCAGGACATAAAAATGGAAGTAGAAACAATAAAGAAATCAAAAAGGGAGACTACCCTGGAGATAGAAAACCTAGGAAAAAAATCAAGAGTCATAGATGCAAGCATCACCAACAGAATACAAGAGATAAAAGAGAGAATCTCAAGTACAGAAAATACCATAGAAAATATTGCCACAACTGTCAAAGAAAATGCAAAATGCGAAAAATTCTTAAAACAAAACATCCAGGAAATCCAGGACACAATGAGAAGACCAAACCTAAGGATAATAGGTATAGATGAGAGTGAAGATTTCCATCTTAAAGGGCCAGTAAATATTTTCAACAAAATTATAGAAGAAAACTTCCCTAACCTTAAGAAGGAGATGGCCATAAACATACAAGAAACCTACAGAACGCCAAATAGACTAGACCCAAAAAGAAGCACCTCACATCACATAATAATCAAAACACCAAATGCACAAAACAAAGAAAGAATATTAAATGCAGTGAAGGAAAAAGGCCAAGTAACATATAAAGGCAGACCTATCAGAATTACACCATAGTTCTCACCAGATACTATAAAAGTGAGAAGATCCTGGACAGATGTCATACAGACCCTAAGAGAACACAAATGCCAGCCCAGGCTACTATATCCAGTAAAACTCTCAATTACCATCGATGGAGAAACCAAGATATTCCATGACAAAACCAAATTTACACAATATCTTTCCACAAACCCAGCATTACAGAGGATAATAGTGGGAAAACACCAATATGAGGAGGGAAATTTCACCCTAGAAAGAGCAAGAAAGTAATCCTCTTCCAAGAAATCCAAAAAAAGATAGCCACACAAAGGTAATTCTACCTCTAATTACAAAAATAACAGGAAGCAATAATCACTGTTCCTTAATATGTCTTAGCATCAATGGACTCAATTCCCCAATAAGAAGACATAGGCTAGTTGACTGGATATGTAAATAGGACCCAGCATTTTGCTACATACATGAAACCCACCTCAGTGACAAAGACAGACATTACCTTAGAGTAAATGCTGGAAAACAATTTTTCAAGCAAATAGTCCTAAGAAACAAGCTGGAGTAGTCATTCTAAAACCTCCAGCCCTAGAACACAAAGGGAGGGACTCATGGCTCCACCTGTATAGGTAGTTGAGGATAGCCTTGTCAGGCATCAGTGGAAATAGAGAGCCTTGGTGCCTGAAAGTTTGGATTCCCTAGTGTTGGGGAATTCGAGAGCAGAGAGGCAGGAATGGGAGGATGGTGGGAGCACACCCTCATAGAAACTCCCAGAATTATATGGATTAGACATGACAGAGGCAGGCCACCAGAAGACTAGATCCCAGAATTCAAACAAAAAATTATCTTGATACGAAAATTTGTTTTGAGAATTGTATATTGCAGAATATACAGCCTTGGTGTATCTACTCATTAAGCAAGCTGAGCAGACTTGCTCAAACCTCTGATGTCCTGGAATTTCAGCTGGATGCAGTGAATACAGGGACGTCAGAGACTTATCAATTTACTCTCCTCTGCACTCCTCTTCCAATATCTCAACACCCGTAATCAGCTTGAAGATGTTAATGAAGAGTCGGTGCCCTTATACCCTGGGCTTGGGAACTGAGGTGGTTAATATTAGGCTGTCTTTCTACGGAAAAGTAGTGGTTTGTTAGATCAGGGAGGAATAGCTAGGATTTATTGAATAGCCATAACCTATTGTAGAAATCTGTATAATTGTTATTAAGCTCAAGTTATAATTTTTTTTGTCAGAAGCCATAATAGGACAAGCTAATAATTAGCAGTTGATCATCCTGAAATGCTTGCCTTGGATTATTATCTGCGACAAGTGTGCCAAATTTAGCAAGGCTATGTTGGACATATTTTAGGAAAGATCCTGCTATTAGTATGCTTTTCCTATTATTATTAAACATATATAACAATCACTAAGCAATAGCACTCCCCTTTGGAGCAGATCTCTGCAGACCCACGAAGACGTACTGTCTTGTAGTGTTGCTATATAGACAAATAGACGACTTCTTAAGTCTTAATGATGATCCTATAAGAATTCCTAAAATTATATCAATGATTATTAAGCTCTTTTATAGTGGGACTGCTATTAAGTCCCTTTCTGATAGTCAAAACTGCTATGAGAACTCTGCCAGTCTCCCAAGTGTCATCTGTTAACAGCACTTAGATAGTAACCAGTCTCTCTCCTACTCAGAGCACATTCCAAGGTGGTTGTAAAACAATTAACCAAGGATCACTAAAAGGGAACTCACGATTTATTATAGGTGCTAGGACAGAAGAAAAAATATTGCCTAGGTTTATCTATACAAAACTTCACTAATTTCTTAGTTATAGTTTTAAACCTTTGGTGAACCTGTGGAGCTACACAGGTGATGGATGTTTAGTCAGATAATTACTCCTAATGGATATGCATGTAAACATTCTCGGTTGTAAACTTCTATTTCAATTTATGATTTGAATTTTGGTGTGAACTTGTGATGAACTTTGTAACATGTGGTCAGGTACTCTGAATGATGTATAAGACAAAGGGACGTCCGTTAGCAACTCTCTTTCTCTTCCTCACTTCACTTCACTTCACTTCTCTTCACCTCTTAGAATTTTTCCTTTGTTAGAATTTTTTCCTTTTTCCACTTAGGACCTTCCCATTTTCCCCCTTAGATAGGAAACTTTTTACACTTAGCAATAAACTACAATAACTTCTTTAAGTGTCTTTTCTTCTTGTGACCTCAAGCCAACAGACCTAAGTTAGAGCCTGGCAGTGCCTGCAGAGACAGATCAAAGGCATTGCTTAATTCTCTGCTGTCCCTGGGCAGAGGTCTGCAGTTTCTGGCCTCAGAGGATCAAACAGATAGCAGGTCAGCTACAGTAGACTAGTAAGTAAACTTTAGTAATGTAGATAAGAAAGATTTTACTAAACAGCAACCCTAAATATCTCGTAAGATATTACCCTGAATCTCGTAAGACCAAGTCTTACCCCCGCCGACGCTCTTCCAATTCCTATCCCCCTCGGCTGCCTCAAGAAGAACCGACCAACTGGAGGAGAAGAAAGAAGATCACCTTCTCCCCCCACCAAGCTGGGTACAGCTCCCGGCATTTTTTATCTTCAAGTCCAATTTTATTTTACTTTTTAATGTCAATCAAAGGCTTTATAGGTATAATTTCTTAAATGGTACAAAGTTTACTTTGATTTCAAATTTAAGGTTTTCATTGGTACTAGTTTCTTATTGATATAAATGTGAGATTAATATTGTTATTCTCATAGGCATTGTGCCTAAATAACACATTTAGGAATACAAGGCTTAGACCCAGTCCTTCTTTAACTTTTTTAACTGATTTAAGATGTTTATCCTATGAGTTAAGGGCCTATAGCAAATTCATGGCTCTGAGTTTATTGTTAGGGTGTTTTTTATATTTTATTTAGAAAATAGCTGAGAGGAGTTAATAGACAACTGTCCAGATTGCTTTACATGGATAGCTGGTTTTCAAAACGTCAGAATTCCACAGAATTGATGTTACAAACATTTCTGTATTAGTGTTCATTTTGATTAGAGATCTGTCTGTTCCTGACAGCTTCCTGTCTTGGATTCTCAGAAGAAATTGAGCATCTTTGGAGTTACTCCAGTTGTGGTGAGTCAGCCACTAGGCAAGAATTGCCTCTTTTCATCTACAGACAAATTACTGTCCAGAAAAGGGCACACTTGCGGAATAGTCGACTGATTATATCTGCCAAGACAGAGTAACCAGCCCTTAATAATTCTGCATTACTAGGCCTGTCAGATGAACCTGGGCCAGAAGGCTGAAGATCGGATGCTCCAATGTTTTGTAGTATAAGGATTGTCCAGGTGTTCAAAGGTCTCTATAAATTGGCTAAGTTTTAGAAGCTATCCTTTGTGCTTTCCATAATTTCAGTTATTTCAGTTGTTCTGGAGTTTTGACGGGGTTGAAGACTTATAGTCTCATAGCCAATCCCAGCTATTTACTTTGAGAGAAACGATTTGAGAGGATGGTTTTCAGCTGACATTCATTCTAAAGCCAAGAAAAAAGCCAGGTTCAGAACTAAGTCTTTTAGTTAGGAGAGATGACAGAGGTTCTGGTTAGTCAACAAAATGATGGACTGGGTATTAGGTCTATCTTGTACCTTACTGATACAAATTGGTATAGTTATGCTCTAATTGTATTTTGAGAGAAAAGTTTTATCTTAACAGGAAGGGTGATATGTAGGAGGAGCTAAGGTGGGAGGAGTAAGGAGAGGAAGAGAAGGCATAAGGAGAGGAAGAGGTGAATGAGAGGAGGAGCTAGGAGATGAGAGAGAGTGAGAGATGGGGAGGGGACATGGAGGCAGATGTTCGAGTGTCTCCGCCAGCCAAAGATAGTTGGTATATCTAGGTTGGGTATTGGGTTATACTTCTGATTGTATGGGCATCTTGTTATTGAGCATTTCCAAACTTATAAAGCTTTTGATTAACATTTAAAAAAAGTTACTATTACAAAAAAAAAGGATGAGGAGGGAGAGTGATAGAATACATGTGACAGGAAATCAGATGAGGAAACTAGCTGGAGGGAGAAAAGGAAGGGACAGAAGGAAACAAATCAGAACTCTAATGACACATGTATGAGGATGCTGTAATAAAACCCAGTACTTTGTATGTTAACTTAAAATACTAATAAGGAAAAAGCAAGAAGGAGGAGGGGGGATAGGATAGGGGGTTTCTGGGGGAGGGATAGGGAAAGGGGATGACATTTGAAATGTAAATAAATAAAATATCCAATAAAAAGCTAAAAAAAAAACCCCAATGAATTCGAGAAATTCTTAGGTAAATGAATGGAACTAAAAAATATCATCCTGAGTGAGGTAATCCAATCAAAGAACACACATGGTATTCACTCACTGATTATTGGATATTAGCCCAGAAGCTTGAAATACCCAAGATTCAACTCACAGATCACATGAAGCTCATGAAGAAGGAAGTCTAAGTGTGAGTGTTTCAGTCCTTCTTAGAAGGAGTAACAAAATACTCAAGGGAGCAAATATGGAGACAAAATGTGGGACAGAAACTGAAGGAGGGACTGTCTGGAGACCATTTCACCTGGGTATCCATCCCATGTGCAGTCACCAAAGGTAGACGCTGTTGTGGATGTCAGGAAGTGCATGCTGATAGGAGCCTGATTTAGCTATCTCCTCAGAGGCCTGCCAGAGTCTGACATATTCAGTGGAGGAGGATCACAGCTAACCATTGAGCTGATCAAGGGGTTGCCAATGGAGGAGTTAGAGAGTAGACTGAAGGAGCTGAAAGGGTTTTTGGCCACATGAAGAGAGTAACAATACACACCAACCAGAGCTCCCAGGGTCTAAACCACCAGCACAGGAACACACAGGGAAGGACCCAAAGTTCCAGCCATATATGTAGGGGAGGATGTCCCTGTTGGGCATAGGTGGGAGGAGATCCTTGGTCCCATGAAGGCTGGATGCCAAGTGTGGGGGAATTTGAAGGTGGGGAGGTGGGAGTGGGGGGGTACCTAGGGACACAACTTCATAGAAGCAGGAGGAGGGGGGATGGGATGGGGGTTCCTTGGTGTGGTGGTAAAATGGGGTAAGGGGATAACATCTGAAATGTAAATAAAATATCTAATAAAAAAAGAAAAAAAGAAAAAAAGAAAAAAAGAAAAAAAGAAGAAAAAAGTACATTCATTTGGCAGCAATGTATACTGTAAGTTAACAATGAATAAGAATGAAACTGAAGTAAATTCACCTGTCAAAATCCCAAAGTCTCCATGGATTTGGGATATGACAAACACACAGGCAGCAGCTGAGCCTCAGAGGTCACTTACATACCAACTCTGATCCTTGTCTCCTGTCCTTACTGAAAGAGTCAATTGTATCACCATATACTCATAATACACAATGTTGTGTTTCATAAAAGCAATTTCTTTTAACATCATTATATATAAACCACATTTATACCCCATCCAGATGAGCATTTATGTCAACTTCAACCAAGCTAGAAGCATCTGAGTGGGGGATACCTCAACTGAAAAAATTTATAGATATGACTTGGTTGTGGACAGACATGTAGGGAATTTTCTTAATTCCCTCTTTATGGAGGAGGATCCAGTCTGTTGTTGGTGGGGACAGGCCTTGGCATTGGACCTGAGTTCTACAACAAAGCACACTGAGCAAGCCCTCAGAGGGAAGCCAGTAAGCAGCACTCCTCCATGGTTTCTGGTCAGCTTCTGCCTCTGGGTTCCTGCTCTGTTTCAGTTCCTGCTGACTTCCCTCAGTGATATACTGTTATCTCGAAATGCAAGAAGAATATATTCTTCCAACTTTGGTTATGATAGTTCATCATAGCCATAGTAATCCTAACTAAGACACATCCCTTACCCTCCTCTTTCTGTTCTGTGTTTTGTTTTCCACAAGTTTTCTTCCCTCTCCTAGTTTCCCTTATACACAAACACTACAATTGTGTTTATATTTATATAATTATGCCTAAAAATCCAAGATTTACAAATGAGATTGTTCATGTATTAGTTTTTTTCTAAGTCATTTGTCCATTCCCTGCTTCTTTCCCATGGGTCACATATCACTCTCAACTCCCCTTATCTGCTCTTAAATGTGGAGACCCCAAAACCTCACACCATACTAAATAAGTATGATTTTGTGTTGATAGTCTGTGCTTTCCAGGATTTTATAGCATATTTATGAGTAAATATAATATTTATAAAGTGGAGATCTATGGCTCCATGTAAACAATATGCTAACTAATGCCAATGTATTCCTTAGAATCAAGTTGCCCAACTGGGTTTGGAGTCCATGGATGCAGTAGGACATGACAACATTGTAGAACAGGTACTATTGTTTATGTTTTGTGTATATCTTTCTACAGGTATAATATACCCTGGTGGATTATCCTTCCTTTTTAGTTACATTTCTATTGGTGTGATAAACACCATGAACAAAGCATCTTATTAAAGAAGGGTTCATTTGTAGTTTCTGAGGGTTAGACTGTATGAAAGTAGAAAGAAGGCAGCAGTTGGAAGACTTGGTAGCTGGAGCAGAAGCTCAGGGCTCACATTTCAAACTGCATGTATGTATGTATGTATGTATGTATGTATGCATGTGTATGTATGTATTTATGTTAGTATACATGTGTACCATGTATGTACTTGACTGGAATTATAAATGGCTGAGAATCATCATGTGAATGCTTGCAATGAGTCAAGACTGAGTCTTTATAAGAGAAGTAAGTGCTCTTAACTACTGAGGTGAGTCTCCACCCCAAACCTTTCTTTTATAAATATTTTTCCTATTTCCTTTTCTCCATTTCTTCTCTCCTCTCCACACATCTTTTACCTCCCTGATTCAGTATTCTTTCTTCTCCATCCTCATCTTTCTTTTCTCTCCCATCCTCTTCCTCTTTCCCTTCTTTCTTTCCTATCTTCTGTTCCACTTCCCCTGTTTATTTTCTTGTTGTTTCACATGATTTATTTTTACCTCAGGATTAAAATCAATGTAGTTGTACTATTATTTCTGTAAAAGTCATCTGTTGGGTCTGGAAAGATGGTTCAGCTGTTAAGAGCACTGAGTGCCCTTCCAGAGGTCCTGAGTTCAATTCCCAGAGACCATATGGTGGCAAACAAACATCTGAAATAGGATCTGATGG
The DNA here is from genome assembly GCF_004785775.1 of Grammomys surdaster. Lineage (NCBI taxonomy): Eukaryota > Metazoa > Chordata > Mammalia > Rodentia > Muridae > Grammomys > Grammomys surdaster. The sequence continues at coordinate 768,353 of NW_021605350.1, read as the reverse complement.
CTTTTTCTGGTGTTTCTGAAGACAGCTACAGTGTAATATATATATTATGTATACATATATATATAAACATACATAAACACACATTTTTTGTACACATGCATACAAACATATATATGTGTTATTTTATATATATAAACATGTATATATAATAAATGAATAAAATCCTAAAAAATCTGTCATGAGAGCATCTAGACTCTTGTGGTTTGAGAGCTTCAAGTTGGTCCTTGAGCTTCTATGTTGACTTTGTTTCCAGTGATTACTTCCTGTCTTTCCAGTGATTACATCCTGTCTTTGATAGTACTTTTGGCTGTTGATTTGTCCTGAGTACTCTCACACACCTGTGTCCAGGCAATTTACTTCCTTATTTACACATACAATGTTGATTTTCAAAAGAATATAAAATTATATCATGTATTTTGGCAATCTTCATTCCTCCTGTTATTTTTTCCTGTCACCCCTGTCCTCTCCAACTAACACACTTCCAATTCCTAGTCTTCCACGTAGTTCCATGTGACACACATATGTGCCCACTCACATGCACAGACACACACACACACACACACACACAGACAGATATACACAGTCACACTCACACACACACACATACACACTCACACACACACACACACACACATGGATGCACATAGTGTTTTATGAATCTATAAAAATATAGGGTACAAAAATCAGAGAAAACACGAGATTTGAGTTCTTAACATATCTGAACTATGCTTCCTATTCCTAGGACACAATCTGCCTCTGTTGTCTTCTCATCTACTTTCCCAATGTAGAGACTGTGATAACTCATTCTACCCTATTCTACATTAGTGGTAAATATGATTTTGTATCATTAGAATTGAGTTTCTTTTTCTGTCTTATAATAATTAACAGTGTTTGATATTTGTTGAGGGAAATACATTGTACTTCAATAAAAACACTATGTTAACTAATCTCAAACATGTATTAATTAAAAATTAGTTGAAAACATATTTTGTTCTTGTTATTTGTTTTTGAGAGAAGGAATCATGTCCTGTTAAACTGGGAAGTGGATTTTGATCTCACAAATTTCCACCTACCTCTTCCTAAGCACTGTGGTCAATGTTATGAACCATCACACCCAGCCTGGAGCACCATTTAGAAACCCAGAGATAGAACAGGGTTACAAATAGTTGTTTGACAACTCCAAATATCCATAATTTCTCCCCAAAAGAATAATTCCGTTTTCTGTCTTCTCATGACGGTTTGTTCCCATTCTGCTGCTACTGCACATGAAGGTTTTGTCTCCACCGTCTCCCCTCAAAGACCATGAGCTCTTTCACAATGCAGTCCGTTCTAGACCATCTCTAGGCCCCACAAAGGACATAATATAAGTAATTAATAAGTGCCTTGAAAAATGTTACTATTGATTAAGGAGGATGAAGGGCTATCAAATGAGGCTTCTAATATTGTCTGTTACTTTTACTGGAATATGAAGAGAAAATAAAAATTACTGTAGTAGCTTGCAAAGACAATTGCCCCAGAATTATTACAATCATGGGACCAGGAGGAGGCTGAAAGCCAATTTGTTCCAGGTCATACTCACACTACACTTGTAATCGTGCTGTGTGGTTCAAAAGGCCACTGTTCTAAATTTAGGTTTAAAGATGTTCAGAATGGTCTTTAGTGTTTTTTTATTTTCTTTTATTGGATATTTTCTTTATTTACATTTCAAATGTTATTCCCTCTCCAGGTCTCCCCTCCAGAACCTCATATCCTATTCCCCCTCCCCCTGCCTCTATGAGGGTGCTCCCCCACCTACCCAACCACTCCTGGCCTTGTGACGTGGCATTCCCCTACACTGGGACATTGAACCCCCACAGGAGACAAAAGGTAGCTCCTCCCACTTATGTCTAACAAGATCATTCTCTGCCACATATGATGCTGGAGCCATAGGTCTCTCCATGTGTACTCTTCAGTTGTTAGTCCAGTCCCCGGGATCTCTGGGGGTCTGGCTGATTGACACTGTTGCTCCCCATACAGGGCTGCAAATCCCTTCAGCTCCTTCAGTCCCTTCTCCAACTCCTCCATCAGGGACCCTGTGCCCAGTCCAATGATTGGCTATGAGCCTCTGCTTCTGTATTTGTCAGGCTCTGGAAAATCATCTCAGTAGACAGCCATATCAAGTTACTTTCAGCATGCATTTCCCATCATCTACAATAGGTTTAGGGTCTGACAACTTTCTATGGGATGGATCCCCAGGTGGGGATAGTGGTTTTTTTAAAAATGAGCTACTATTTAGTCCCTAAAAATTCAATTTTGATTTATAACAATGATGTCTGCATTTCACTTAATTTAGCTTTATAACTTGGTATTTAGCTTAATCTTTCAAATAACTAATATAATGAAACTATTACCATTTCACTTTGTATAATATAAATTTATCAGTTTTGGATTTTAAATATATATCCCACTTTCCTTTCTCCTTTTTAATTAATCATTGTATTCATTTACATTTCAAATGATATCCCCCTTCCTGGTTATGCTCTATTAACCTCCCATCCCTTATTCCCTCTCCTCCCTCCTCTTTGCCACTATGAGAGTGCTCTTCCATCCACTCATCTACTCCTGCATCACTGCTCTAGCATCCACTTGTGCTGAGGCATCAGTCTCCACAGGACCAAGGGCTTCCTCTCCCATTGATGTCAGATAAGGCCATTCTCTGCTACATATGTATCTAGAGCCATGGCTACCACCATGTATACTCTTTGGATGGTGGTTTAGTCCCTGGGAGCTCTGAGTGGTCCAGTTAGCTGATATTGTTCTTCCTATGGGGTTGCCATCCTCTTGAGCTCCTTCAGTCCTTCTCCTAGTTCTTCCCTTAGGGTCACCTGGCTCAGTTCATTGGTTGGCTGTATTTGCATCAGTTTTGGTCAGATGCTGCTAGAACCTCTCAGGGAACAGCCATACCAGGCTCCTATCAGCAACCACTTCTTGGCATCAGCAATAGTGTAGGGGATTGGTGTCTGCATTTGGGGTGGACTCCTCTGTCTTTGTTTTGTACAGGAACCTTTTTGGGTTAAAAATTTTGAGATGTGTGGGTGGACCCAACACTCACCTGGGGCCCATTGCGATCTACTGGAGGTGGTTTCTATAGGTTGTATCTCCCCTTTGTTGATTATTTCAGCGAAAGTCATCACCACTGGGTCCTGGGAGACTCTCATTTTTCTGAAGTCTGGAACTTTCTAGTGGCTACCCCCAGTTCCCCATCCCCCAGTGCTGCATGTTATTAACCAATTTTCTTATCCCCTGTATTTCTCTCCTTTCCCTTCTAATATCTGATCCTGCCCACCTTTTTCTCTTCACTCTTTTCCTCCAAAATCCCTCCATCCCTCTACCTCATGTGATTGTTTAGTTCCCCTTTCTATGTAGGATCGTAACATCTACATTTTTGTCTTCCTTCTTTTTAAACTCCATATGGTTGTGGATTGTATTGTGGGCATTCTGAACCTTTGGGCTAATATCCAATTATCAGTGAGTATGTACAATGTGTGCTCATTTTTGTCTTGGTTACTTCACTCAGGATATTTTCTAGTTCCACTCATTTTCCTGTGAATTTCATGAAGGCATAGTTTTAATAGCTGAGTAGTACTCCATTGTATAAATATGCTACATTTTCTGTATGCATTCTTCTGTTGAAGGAGATCTGGGTTCTTTCTAGCTTCTGGCTACTAGAAATAAGGCTGCTATGAACATAGTGGAGCACGTGTCATTGTTATACATTGGAGCATCTTTTGGGTATATGTCCACTAGTGGTATAGCTGGGTCTTCAGATAGAACTATTTCCAATTTTCTGAGGAACTGCCAGATTGATTTCCAAAGTGGTTTTACCAGTTTGCAATCCCACCAGCAATGGTGGAGTGTTCCTCTTTCTCCACATTCTTACAGGCGTCTGCGGTCACCTGAGTCTTTTTCTTAGCCATTCTGACTGGTGTGAGGTGGAATCTCAGGTTTATTTTGATTTGCATTTCCCTGATGACTAAGGATGCTGAACATATTTTTAGGTGCTTCTTGGCCTTTAAATATTCCTTAGTTGAGAAGTTTTTGTTTAGCTCTATACCCCATTTTTCATAGGGGTATTTGGATTTCTGGGTTGTGGGTTGCTGTTTTGTCCTATTGACAGTGTTCTGTTTCCTGGGTTCCCTTGATCCCCTTTGTCCTGAGGTGGGGGGGTTCCAAGTTACACTGATTATTGGGTCATGGGTTGTGGACTCACCTGACATCCCAGAGGCCAAGCTTCTTATGGGTGTGAGTGAACTGTGTGGAGATTCAGAGCCCAGGGTTCACTCCTGTGTCACACAAGCAAACCAGAGGAATCAGGACTTTTTTCCTTATATTTAATTAAATGTTTCTCTATGTGATTTTTTTTATAGTTAGCTTCCCTTCTCTTTTATTGTTCTTTAAACTCCTTGTCTTATCAGTTTAGCCTCTTGGAACTCTTTAGTTTTTACTTTGTGCTGTGTTAGTACTGCACCAGCTCTTTAGCTAGCTCTGCGTTCCTGGCTTTGTCTTTTCCCAGCCTTTCTAACCTGATGTGTCTCTGAGAAGCTTTAGGCCCTCATTCCCAGGCATCTGCCAATAGTTTCTGGCCAATGTGCCCTGCCTTCACCGATTAAGGCTGATCTTCAATAACAACAAAAAACAACAGAAAACCCACACATATATCAAAGCTGAACAAGTCTCTACTCAATGATAATTTGGTCAGGGAAGAAATAGAGAAAGAAATTAAAGTCTTTTTTAGAATTTAGTGACACTATTCCACAAAACAGAAATAGAAGGAACACTACCTAATTCATTCTATGAAGTAACAATTACACTTATACTTAAACCACACAAAGACCCAACAAAGAAAGGGAACTTCAGACCAAATTCCTTTATGATTATAAATACAAAAATACTCAATAAAATTCTTGCAATTTAAATCCAGGAACACATCAAAATGATCACTCAACATGATCAAGTAGGCTTTGTCACAGGGATGCAGGGATGGTTCAATATAAGACAATTCATCAATGTATTTGACTACACAAATCATCTCAAAGAAAAAATTCACATGATCATCCCATTAGATGCTGAAAAAGCATTTGACAAAATTCAATACCCCTTCATGGTAAAAATCTTGGAAAGATCAGGATTTCAAGGCTCATACCTAATCATAGTAAAAGCAATATACAACAAACCAATAACTAACATCAAACTAAATGGATAGAAACTTGTAGCAAGCCCACTAAAATCAGGGACTAGACAAGACTGCCCACTCTCTCCCTAACTATATAATATAGTACTCAAAGTCCTAGCCACAGCAATTAGACAACAAAAAGAGGTCAAGAGATACAAATTGGAAAGGAAAAAGTAAAAATATCACTATTTGCAGATGATATGATAGTATACTTAAATGACCCCAAAATGTCCACCAGAGAACTCCTAAACTTGATAAACAACTTCAGCAAAGTGGCTGGATATAAAATTAAACAAATCAGTAGTCTTCCTCTACTCAAAGTATAAATAGGCTAATTAGGAAATTAGGGAAATGACACCCTTCATAATTGTTACAAATAATATAAAATACCTTGGTGTGACTCTATCCAAGCATGTGAAAGATCTGTATGACAAGAAATCCAAGTCTCTGAACAAAGAAAACAAAGAATATCTCAGAAGATGGAAAGATCTCCCATGCTCATGGATTGGCAGGACTAATATATTAAAAATGGCCATCTTGCCACAATCAATTTACAGATTCAATGCACTCACCATGAAAATTCCAACTCAATTCTTCATGAGTTAGAAAGAGCTATTTAGAATAACCAAAAACCCAGAATAGAGAAAACTATTCTCAACAATAAAAGAACTTCTGGGGGAATCATCATCCCTGACCTCAAGGTGTATTACAGAGCAATCATGATAAAAACTGCACTGTATTGTACACTGCACTGTACAGTGTAGCTGTCTTCAGACACACAGAGAGGACACTGGATCCCATTACAGATAATTTTGAGCTATGATATGGTTGCTGCAAATTGAACTCAGGACCTCTGGAAGAGAAGTCAGTGCTCTTAACTGCTGAGCCATCTCTCGAGCCTTATATTGTTTTTAGGAGACATAAAAATTAGTTTGGGGCTGGAGAGATGTCTCAGTGGTTATGAGGCCTTCCTACTTTGAAGAGGACATGGGTTCAGATTTTAGCATCCGTATGGCAAGTGACAACCTCTTGTAAGTCTAGTTCCAGCAGATCAAATTCCCTTTTCTGGAACCTAAGGGAAACAGACACTTGTCTGTGGCACAGACTTAGATACAGAGCTAACATACTATAAAATATAAATAAGGACATTTCTTTTTAAAAGTTTAATTCAGAAAATCATAGTGCTTCTGCAACTCATTTCATTTACAGCAGAGCATGACCATGCACTCCCCATATGGAACCTCTGAATAACAGAACTTGATGATATCACTGGGCCAGCCACAAAATCACTTGGGATACACTGAAAATACCCCAAGGAGTCCTTTGATATACCTAAGTTCCATAGGGTGACATAAGAGCAGGTGTCCCTATGAACTGCAAACCAGCTTTTCTGAGCTGATTTGCATATTGAGACATTAGCCACAGTGAAGAGTCTTCAGACTATCTTTAAAGGCAGCATGCCACCATCCAAGAAGCAGCTTCTAGTCCAGCTCTCAGAGATGGGGACAGCTGCTTTCTTTCTGTTGGTATTGCTACTCTGGAATACAGATGAGAGCGTCCCATGTTCAGAGCAACCACTGTGGACATCACTGTTTTCCATGCCTTTGTGTTCTGATCATTGAAATGATGGCATTCAAGTGGTGTCAAGTTTCTCTTTTATATTATGGCCTCCCAGAGTGTAGCTCATAACTACTGTTACACATTCCACCTATATGATCCTTTTACACTGGGAGGGGGTGCTTTCAGTATATCTGCAACAAAAGGTATGTTTACCATTTCAGATTCCAATGGGGGATATTGTGTTAATCAGTCTCCAGCTTTTTTGCCTGTGTCTCTAGAGCAGAGAGCTACCATCTCCTACAGGGCCAGCTAGAGTATCACTATATTTACTTTTAATCATATAAACTGGTATCAACAAAAACCAGGACAGCCACCCGACCTCCTCATATATGGAGCATCCAACATAGCATCTGAGGTCTTTGACAAGCTCAGTGGCAATGAGTTGGGACAGACTTCACCCTCATCATCCATCATGTGGAGGCTGAGGATGCTGCATCCTATCACTGTCAGCACAGTGTGGAGTTTCCTCTCACAGAGCTCCAGGGCCAAACAAATATCTGTCTGGCAGCTCACTGAACCTCAGTCTCTGAGCTGTATCTTTTCTCAGTCATTTCAACCATGTGATTTTATAAGTCTTGTTCCTAAAATGGCTGAAGCTGTGAAACAGTGATTTATTCAAATGATATTCTGTGTACTTGAATCTCTAGAATTGTGAACTAAATGTCCCCTGTCCCCTTTTTCTTCTCTCACTGATTACATCCTGACCCCAGCAAACAGAATGGAGCCACACGATTCCAGATTTTATTTTTAGGAGGTTCTAGACAAGCTCAGCCCAGCTCATTTTTCTTTGCTCCAAGTGACTTCTAGTATATGGAGCTCATGGATGCTGCCTCTGGGCAACTGTGTCAGGTCTGTGAGAAGATCTGAGATCACCCTCTGCTGCCTAAAATACAGATAAGGAAATGAGATTTTGTGCATGTAATAAATGTACAAATTCTGAGTATTCTGAGATCATTCAAAGGGAGATTAACCTGGGTAGGCCTGCTTTAATCAGGTCAAAGCCACTAAAGAGAAACTATTTCCTCTGCTGTTCATCCCCTTGCTGGTTTGATTATTGAGATCCTACATGTCAGCAAGCTTTCAGTTCCTGTAGCACGTCAGGGAAGCTTCTGGCCCACAGTTAATAAAAGTGTAGCATTCTCAGCCACACTGTTCCAAGGCACACAGATGGGTAAACCTGGTGACTGAGCTGGAAAGGAGATTCTTTGAGCACCCAGATGAGAATGCAGCCTTGATGACACCTTAATGGAAGCCTATAAGACCCTGCATACAGCCTCAGAGATAATCTGCCCATGCTATAACTGTTGTGGTCATAAGCCATTGAGTTTGTGTAAGCTCATTGTACAGCAGTAGGAAACCAATACAATATAGTTATTCTATTGTGAACTAGGACTGTAAGCTTGAAAACCTTGCAGTTATGCATCTGAGAAAAGTTTCTAAGGATCATTCTATTGAGTTTTTCCACTCCGTATGGGACAGATGCAGAAGACCAAAGAGGGTTCATATAGAACTAGAGGGTATCTTGGAAGTAAAATTTGCATGATTGGGTCTACACACTCTTGTGCCTGTAGTGTTTATGCATATGGTAAAAAAAAACAAAAACAAATGAAATAGAGCTGGGTATGGTGTCATGTAATTCAGACATCAGAGGCAAGAGGCTGGTGGGTTGAAAGTTCAGGGTTAGTGTGCACCACTTACCTAGTAATCACCTAGTGATTTCAGGATATATAGTTAGATCTTATGTATTCCCCACCTCCTAAAAGATAGTAAAAATGAAATTATAAATGAAAAAAGGCAGAGAGAGTGTGTCCACACATGTGGAAAACACTATAGAAAAATACATGATTATTGGATATGGAGAAAAGTATCAGAAGCCATCTAGAAAAGGCTGACTAGTGGATGACTTTCCTGGAAATGACCAACCATTTTGGCATGGTCTGCCATGGGTGAGCTCTGAGGCAAGGCCCTGAGAGATTTTATCCCAAGACTGCTTCTTGCTATTGATATACCTCTCTTATTAGTATTACCTAGTCTAATGATTCCTGGGTATCAGCTCACCCTATTGGGCAAATTTCCTGCAGATCAACATGAAGATGAACTTTCATGAATTAATGCTATTTAGATGAATTAATGATTTTATAGAATTCCTCATTTGATTTGAATAATTTTAGGAAGACAGTTTTAAGAGATAGTTTTAGTTGTTTTGCCAGAAAGATATAATAATGTTAAAATCAAGAATAAAATGTGCCCATTCCCCATAAAATAGTAAGTAAATGCTGCATAATAAGAAATATGATGAGTTCACATAACTACACTGAAATGAGATATAGGCTTGGGACAATTTGTGTTCAAGGAAAAACATTTATGTCCAAGGGTAAAGCCACAGGTGTGCACTATTAGACAAGGCCATGCAGAAACTGTTACTTTGAATTTGTAATGAGCTTATAGAATGAAACCCTGCTTTGAATTTGTTATTGATATCCTTCTGTATCTCCCCTTTTAATGAGCTCTGAGCCTCTTGCCTGCCCAGTGAGGGGCTCCTGGCAGATTTGACAGAGAAAGGAGCCCTATCAATAAATTATTTACTTAATTCCCTGTTTCTAAACAGCATGTATCAATTGCAAGAAAACAGAGCTAATTTAAGCACTGTTACAAAGTAAGAAAACAGTGTTTTTGTTTGTTTGTTTGTTTTTTGAGACAGGGTTTCTCTGTATAGCCCTGGCTGTCCTGGAACTCACTCTGTAGACAAGGCTGGCCTCGAACTCAGAAATCTGCCTGCCTCTACCTTCCGAGTGCTGGGATTAAAGGCGTTCATCACCACCACTGCCTGGCAAAGGAAAACAGTGCTTATTAAAGTACAGAACAGTAAGAAAGAGTAAGTTTGCAGAAGCCATCAGCCTGTGGCCCCCAAAACAGTAAGAGAGTTACAAGGCCATGGATTTTCAGTCCTTGGCCTTTGTCTAACTCTGTTCCACCCCAGCTCTTTCTTCAGCTGGAGTAGACCCCCTACAGAAAATAGTTGATAAATGCAAGACTGTGAACACATGTTTGTAATATATACTGAGATGCAGATGAGAATGAAAGCAGGAAAAAAAAACTGCAGCAGTCTCACTTGTGATCAACTGAAGAGGGACTTTTGTAATTCCAAGCAGATAGAAGTGAAAACATGTTAGACTGGTAATGCCAGCTAGACAGACTTCAATCTTCAAAGCTCTTATTAATTTGAATGATCTAGAAAATGTTTTTTGCAAGTTTAAAATTGTCATCTGAAGTGGAAACTTCTGGTTTCTTTGGAAAGCAAATGATGTTTTGCTGGGATGCGTAGATGAAAGGATGTTTTGCTAAAGCAGATATGTAAAAGCATGTTTTCCTGAATCAGATACAGGTGAAGGGATGGGACATGGAAGAATGTTTTACTGATGCAGACACAGGTGAAAGGATGTTATGCTATAGCAGACACATGAAAGGAAAAATGATGTTTAAAAGAGTTAGGCCATCAGGTCTGCTCCCAATCCCCCAAGACCCAGAGAAGGATGGACTCCCAGGAACTCTAACATGCCTAGGAACATAGGATAATAGGATCACAAGATCTCAGGAGCTTTGGCACACCAGGATTTTAGGATCCCAGAAGCAGCCTGACTCCCAGGAGCTACCACAACCAGGATTTCAAGATCACAGGATCATGGAGACAGCTGGACTTTGAGGAGTTCTGATACAACCAAGATAACAGAACAGACAGGACCCAGACAGAGACAGTGAGTGAAAGTAGCACTAGAAATAACAAGATGGCAAAAGGCAAGCACAAGAATATAAGCAATGGAAACCAAGGTAGTTGGCATCATTAGAACCTAGTGCTCCCAATATAACAAGTCCTGAATACCCCATGACACTAGAGAACCAAGATTCTGATTTAAAATTACTTCTAATGATGATGATAGAAGACTTTAAGAAGGACATAAATAAGTCCCTCAAAGAAATACATGAGAACACATGTAAACAGGTAGAAGCTCTTAAAGAGGAAACACAAAAAATCCTTTAAAGAATTACAAGAAAACACAACCAATCAGGTGAAGGAATTGTACAAAACCATTCAGGATATAAAAATGGAAGTAGACACAATGAAGAAATTACAAAGGAAGACTAGCCAGGAGATAGAAAACCTAGGAAAAAGATCAGGAGTCATAGATGCAAGTATCACCAACACTGTACAAGAGATCAGAGAGAGAATCTTAGGTGGAGAAGAGGCCAGAGAAACTGTTAACACAACAGTCAAAGAAAATGCAAAATGTAAAAAGCTCCTAAACCAAACCATACAGGAAATCCAGGACACAATGAGAAGACCAAACCTAAGGATAGGTATAGGTATAGAAGAAAGCAGACTCCCAATTTAAAGGGCAAGTAAATATCTTCAACATAATTATAGAAGAAAACTTCCCTAACCTAAAGAATGAGATGCCTATGAACATAAAAGAAGCCTACAGAACTCCCAACACACTAGACCAGAAAACAAATTCCCTCCTTCACATAATAATCTAAACACCAAATGCACAAAACAAAGAAAGAACATTAAAAGTAGCAAGGGAAAAATTCTAGTAAAGTATAAAGCAGACCTATCATAATAACACCAGACTTGTCATCAGAGACTATAAAAGTCAGAAGATCCTGGACAGATGTCATATAGACTCTAAGAGAACACAAATGCCACTATACCCGGCAAAATTCTCAATTACCATAGATGGAGAAACCAAGATATTCCATGACAAAACCAAATTTACACAACATCTTTCCACAAATTCAGCCTTACAAAGGAGAATAGAGGAAAACCACCAACACAAGGAGGGAAATTATACCCTAGAAAAAGCAAGAAAGTAATTTTCTTCTATCTCTAATAACAAAAATAACAGGAAGCAGCAATCACTTTTACTTAATATCTCTTAACATCAATGGGCCCAGTTCCCCAATAAAAAGACATAGACAAAATAACTGGATAGGTAAATGGGACCCATCATTTTGCTGCATACAGGAAACCCACCTCAGTGACAAAGACAGACAATACGTCAGAGTAAAAGGCTGGATAACAATTTCCCAAGCAAATGGTTCCAAGAAACAAGCTGGAGTAGCCATTCTAATATAGAATAAAATCGACTTTCAGCCAAATGTTGTAAAAAATGATAAGGACAAACACTTCATACTTGGCAAAGAAAGAAATCTTCCAAGATGACCTCAAAATTCTGAACATCTCTGCTCCAAATACAAGGGCATCCACATTCATAAAGGAAACTTTAGTAAAGCTCAAAGCACACATTGCACCTCACACAAAAATAGTGGGAGTCTTCAACTCCCCACTCCCATTAATGGACAGATCATGGAAATAGAAACTAAACAGAGACACAGTGAAACTAACAGAAGTTATGAACCAATTGGTTTTAACAGATATCTATAGAATATTTCACTCTAAAAAAAAAGAATATATCTTCTTCTCAGCACCTCATGGAACCTTCTCCCAAATTGACCATATAATTTGTCACAAAACAGGCTTCAACAGATACAAGAAGATTGAAATAATTTCATTCATTCTATCAGATGACCAAGGACTAAGGCTGGTCTTCAATAACAACAAAAGCAACAGTAATGCCACATACGCATGGAAGCTGATCAATGCTCTACTCAATGATAACTTGGTCAAAGAAGAAATAAAGTAATTACAGACTTTTTAGAATTCAATGAAAACGAAGGCACAACATATCCAAACTTATGGGACACAATGAAAGTAGTGATAAAAGGAAAACCCATACCTCTGTATCCAAAAAGAAACTGGAGAGAGCATACTCTAGCAGATTGAAAATACATCTGAAAGATCTAGAACAAAAATAAGCAAATACACCCAAGAGTAGACAGCAGGAAATAATCAAACTCAAGGCTGAAATCAACCAAGTAGAAACTAAAAGAACTATACAAAGAATGAGCAATACCAGGAGCTGGTTCTTTGGAAAAATCAACAAGATAGATAAAAGCTCAGCAAGACTAACCAGAGGTCACAGAGACAGTGTCCAAATTAATAAAATCAGGAATGAAAAGGTAAATATAACAAGAGAAACTGAGGAAATTCAAAAAATCATCAGCTCCTATGACAAAAGCTTATACTCAACAAAATTGGAAAATCTGGATGTAATCAACAATTTTCTAGAATGGTACTGAGTATCGTAGTTATCAGGATCAGATAAATCATCTAAACTCATAATCTCTAAAGAAATAAAAGCAGTCACGTATAGTCTCCCAACCAAAAATAGCTCAGGACCAGATGGGTTTAGTGTAGAATACTACAAGACCTTCCAAAAATCTAAAAGCAATCTACAATTCAATGTAATCCTCATCAAAATTCCAACCCAATTCTTAATAGAGATAGAAAGAGCAATTTACAAATTCATTTGGAATAACAAAAAACCCAGGGTAATGAGAACTATTCTCAACAATAAAAGAACTTCTGGGGAAATCACCATCCCAAACTTCAAGCTGTTCTACAGAGCAATAGTGATAAAAACTGCATGGTATTGGTACAGAGACAGGCAGGAAGATCTATGGAATAGAACTGAACACCCAGAAATGAACCTACATACCTATTGTCACCTGACCTTTGACAAAGAGCTAAAACCATTCAGTGGAAAAAGGACAGCATTTTCAACAAATGGTGCTGGTTCAACTGGAGGTCAGCCTGTAGAAGAATGCAAATTGATCCATTCTTATCTCCTTGTACAAAGCTCAAGTCCAAGTGGATTAAGGACCTCCACATAAAACCAGATATGCTGCAACTAATAGAAGTGAAGGTGGGGAAGAACCTCGAATTCTTGGGCACAGAGGAAAAGGTCCTGAACAGAACACCAATGTCTTCTGCTTTAAGTTAAGAATTGACA
>NW_021605350.1:732230-734610 GCF_004785775.1 Grammomys surdaster | reverse complement strand
TCCCCACCCTCAAAATTCCCACCCCCTGGGGCGTCCAGCCTTCATGAGGTCAAGGATCTCATCTTCCACCTGTGCCCGGCAGGGCCCTCTACTCTTACATATTCAGCTGAAGCCCTGGATCACTCCATAAGTGCTCCCAGGCTGGTGGTTAGGACCCTGGGAGCTGTGGTTGGTTGGTATTGTTGCTCTCCTCATGGTGCCACAAACCCTTTCAGCTCCTTAGGTCCTCACTCTAACTCCTCCATTGAGAACCTCATGATCAGTTCAATGGCTAGTTGTGAGCATCTGCCTCTGAATATGTCAGACTCTTGAAGGCCTCTGAGGAGACATCCATATCAGGCCCTTATCGGCATGTACTTCCTGACTTCCACATCAGCATCTACCTTTGGTGACTGCATATGGGATGGATACTCAGGTGGAAAGGTCTTCAAATGGCCCCTCCTTCAGTTTCTGTCCCTCACTTTGTCTCCATGTTTGCTCCCTTGAGTATTTTGTTGCTCCTTCTAAGAAGAACTGAATCACCCCCACTTGGTCTTCCTTTTTTATGTGCTTCATGTGGCCTGTGAGTTGCATCTTGGGCATTTCAAGGTTCTGGGCTAATATCCAATAATCAGTGAGTGAATACCATGTGTGTTCTTTTGTGATTGGCTTACTTCACTCAGGATGATAATTTCTAGTTCCATCCATTTACCTAGGAACCTCTCGAATTCGTTGTTTTTAATAGCTGAGTAATACTCCATTGTGTAAATATACCACATTTTTTGAATCCATTCCTCAGTTGAAGGACATCTGGGTTCTTTCCAGCTCCTGGCTATTATAAATAAGGCTGCTATGAACATAGTTGAGCATATGTCCTTGTTATATGTTTGAGCATCTTCTGGGTATATGCCTAGGAGTGGTATAGCTGGATCCTCAGGTAATGCTATGTCCAATTTTCTGAGGAACCGCAAGACTGATTTCCAAAGTGGTTGCACCATCTTGCAGTCCCACCAACAATGGAGGAGTGTTCCTCCTTCTCCAAACCCTCGCCAGCATCTACTATCACCTGAGCTTTTAATCTTAGCCATTCTGACTGGTGTGAGATGGAATCTCAGAGTTGTTTTGATCTGCATTTCCCTGACGAATAAGGATGCTGAACATTTCTTTAGGTGCTTCTCGGCCATTCGAGTTTCTTCCATTGAAAATTCTTTGTTAAGCTCTATACCCCATTTTTTAATAGGGTAATCTGGTTGTCTGGTGTCTACTTTCTTGAGTTCTTTGTATATATTGGATATTAGCCCTCTATCAGATGAAGGATTGGTAAAGATCTTTTCCCAATTTGTTGGTTGTCGTTTTGTCCTATTGACAGTGTCCTTTGCCTTACAGAAACTTTGCAATTTTATGAAGTCCCATTTGTCAATTCTTGATCTTAGAGCATATGCCATTGGTGTTCTGTTCAGGAACTTTTCCCCTGTGCCCAAGTATTCGAGGGTCTTCCCCACCTTCTCTTCTTTTAGTTTCAGTGTATCTGGTTTTATGTGGAGGTCCTTTATCCACTTAGACTTGAGCTTTGTACAAGGGGATAAGAATGGATCAATTTTCATTCCTCTACATGTTGTCCTCCAGTTGAACCAGCACCATTTGTTGAAAATGCTGTCCTTTTTCCACTGGACAGTTTTAGCTCCTTTGTCAAAGATCAAGTGACCATAGGTGTGTGTGTTCATTCTGGGTCTTCAATTCTATTCCATTGATCTTCCTGCCTGTCTCTGTACCAATACCATGTAGTTTTTTTTATCAATATTCTTCTGTAGTACAGCTTGAGGTCAGGAATGGTGATTCCTCCAGAGGTTCTTTTATTGTTGAGAATAGTTTTCGCTATCCTGGGTTTTTTGTTATTCCATATGAATTTGAGAATTTCCTTTTCTAACTCTGTGAAGAATTGAGTTGGGATTTTAATGGGAATTGCATTGAATCTGTAGATTGCTTTTGGCAAGATGGCCATTTTTATTATATTAATCCTGCCAATCCATGAGCATGGGAGATCTTTCCATCTTCTGAGATCTTCTTCGATTTCTTTCTTCAGGGACTTGAAGTTCTTGTCGTACAGGTCTTTCACTTGCTTGGTTAGATTCACACCAAGGTATTTCATATTATTTGCAACTATTGTGAAGGGTGTCATTTCCCTAATTTCTTTTTCAGTCTGTTTATCTTTCATGTAGAGGAAGGCTACTGATTTGTTTGAGTTGATTTTATAACCAGCCACTTTGCTGAAGTTGTTTATCAGGTTTAGGAGTTCTCTGGTGGAAGTTTGGGGGTCACTTAAGTATACTATCATATCATCTGCAAATAGCGATATTTTGACTTCTTCCTTTCCTATTTGTATCCCTTTGACTTCTTTTTG
>NW_021605350.1:729646-732220 GCF_004785775.1 Grammomys surdaster | reverse complement strand
AATTTCTTCAGTTTCTGTTGTTATGTCTCCCTTTTCAGTTCTGATTTTATTAATTTGGATACTGTCTCTGTGCCCTCTGGTTAATCTCGCTAACGGTTTATCTATCTTATTGATTTTCTCAAAGAACCAACTCCTGGTTTTATTGATATTTTGTATTGTTCTTTCTGTTTCTATTTGGTTGATTTCAGCCCTGAGTTTGATTATTTCCTGCCTTCTACTCCTCCTGGGTGTATTTGCTTCCTTTTGTTCTAGAGCTTTTAGTTGTGCAGTCAACTTGTTAGTGTGTGCTCTTTCCAGTTTCTTTTTGTAGGCACTTAGAGCTATGAGTTTTCCTCTTAGCACTGCCTTCATGGAGTCCCACAAGTTTTGGTATGATGTGTCCTCATTTTCATTGAATTCTAAAAAGTTTTTAATTTCTTTCTTTATTTCTTCCTTGACCAAGTCATCATTGAGTAGAGAGTTGTTCAGTTTCCATGTGCATATGGGTTTTCCATTGTTTTTGTCATTATTAAAGATCAGTGTTATTCCGTGGTGATCTGATAAGATGCAAGGGATTATTTCAATCTTTTTGTATGTGTAGAGGCCTGCTTTGTGACCAATTATATGGTCTATTTTGGAGAAGGTACCATGAGGTGTTGAGAAAAAGGTATATTCTTTTGTTTTAGGATGAAATGTTCTATAGATGTCTGTTAAGTCCATTTGGTTCATAACTTCTGTTAATGTCAAAGTGTCTCGGTTTAGTTTCTGTTTCCATGATCTGTCCATTGCTGAGAGTGGGGTGTTGAAATCCCCCACTATTATTGTATGAGCTGTAATGTGTGTTTTGAGCTTTAGTAAAGTTTCTTTTTTGTATGTAGGTGCCCTTGCATTTGGAGCATAGATGTTCAGAATTGAGAGTTCACCTTGGTAGATTTTTCCTTTGATGAGTATGAAGTGTCCTTCCTTATCTTTTTTGATTAATTTTGGATGAAAGTCGATTTTATTTGATATTAGAATGGCTACTCCAGCTTGTTTCTTGGGACCATTGGCTTGGAAAATTGTTTTCCACCCTTTTATTCTGAGGTAGTGTCTGTCTTTGTCACTGAGGTGCGTTTCTTGTATGCAGCAAAATTCTGGGTCTTGTTTGTGTATCCAGTCTGATAGTCTGCGTCTTTTTATTGGGGAATTGAGACCATTGATGTTAAGAGATATTAAGGAAAAATGATTGTGGCTTCCTGTCATTTTTGCTATTAGAGGTAAAGTTATGTTTGTATAGTTATCTTCTTTTGGGGTTGTTGGAAGATTACTTCCTTGCTTTTTCTAGGTTGTAGTTTCCCTCCTTGTGTTGGCGTTTTCCATCAATTATCCTTTGAATTGCTGGGTTTGTGTGAAGATATTGTGCAAATTTGGTTTTGTCATGGAATATCTTGGTTTCACCATCTATAGTGATTGAGAGTTTTTCTGGGTATAGTAATCTGGGCTGGCAATTGTGTTCTCTTAGGGTCTATATGATGTCCGTCCAGGCTCTTCTGGCTTTTATAGTCTCTGGTGAGAAGTCTGGTGTAATTCTTATAGGTCTGCCTTTGTATGTTACTTGACCTTTTTCCCTTACTGCTTTTAGTATTTTTTCTTTGTTTTGTGCATCTGATGTTTTGATTATTATGTGACGGGAGGTATTTCTTTTCTGGTCTATTCTATTTGGTGTTCTGTAGGCTTCTTGTATGTTTATGGGCATCTTGTTCTTTAGGTTAGGGAAGTTCTCCTCAATAATTTTGTTGAAGATATTTACTGTCCCTTTAAGTTGGGACTCTTCATTCTCATCTATACCTATTATCCTTAGGTTTGGTCTTCTCACTGTGTCCTGGATTTCCTGGATGTTTTGAGTTAGGAGTTTTTTGCATTTTGCATTTTCTTTGACAACTGTGTCAATATTTTCTACCGTATCTTCTGCATTTGAGATTCTCTCTTCTATCTCTTGTATTCGGTTGGTGATGCTTGCGTCTATGACTCCTGACCTCTTTCTTAAGTTTTCTATCTCCATGGTTGTCTCCCTTTGAGCTTTCTTTATTGTTTCTATTTCCATTTTCAGATCCTGAATGTTTTTGTTTAATTCCTTCTTTGTGTTTTCTTGCATTTCCTTAAGGGATTTCTGTGATTCCTCTTTAAGGGCTTCTATCTGTTTACTTGTACTCTCCTGTATTTCTTTAAGGGAGTTACTTAATTCCTTCTTATAATCCTCTGTCATCATCATGGGAAGTGATTTTAATTCTGAATCCTGCTTTTCAGGTGTGATGGGGTGTTCAGGGCTTGCTATATTGGGAGAACTGGGAACTGATGATGTCAAGAAACTTTGGTTTCTGTTGCTTATGTTCTTGCGCTTGCCTTTCGCCATCTGGTTAACTCTAGTGTTGCCTGCCCTCACTGTGTAAGACTGGAGTCTGTATTTCCAGTTATCTTGCTTGTTGCAGAGCTCCTCAGAGTCCAGATGTCTCTGTAGTCTTATGATTCTAATCTTGGTGTCTGCTGCTCTGATTGCAGTGGCTCCTCTGCTGCTCTGAGTGCAGTGGCTCCTCTAGGATGACTCAGGAGTCAGTA
>NW_021605350.1:701669-729636 GCF_004785775.1 Grammomys surdaster | reverse complement strand
GGACAGGAGCAGACCAACTCTGTGTCTGCCCCAGCCCACAGGACCAGCAAGGGGAGGAAGGCAGAAATGATCATTCTTTCCATCACTACATAGAAAGTATTTCTCACTTCTCTCCCTTGCCAAACACTCCAAATAGTCACTTTAAAATTCAGCAATCTAACCTAATTTTAGCAATGTATAGTTGCAGAATACACCATAAAGCCATTGGTGCACAAAAATTAATTTTAGCAGTTAGCAGTAAAGCTGACATTTAATTATCAGTCTTTCATGGGTGTTAAAAATATATCAGTTTTTCATAGTTAACAACAACAAAAAAGAATTTTGAATTTCCCCCTCTCTGCCTGGTTGGGTTACTTTTGCTCAAAGTCCTAATTTTTTTGCTTCTATATCCAAGATTCTGGAATAGGATATAAATCTTAAGTTGTCAAGTGTATTATGGGAGCACTCATGTTACAAACATTTGCTATAAGCACAGCAATTACTACAGTTAGTCTATTCTGATCTCTCAATTCTTATTAATAAAATACAAGTATTTTCACACACACACACACACACACACACACACACACACAAATCTGATGTTGGCTATTTGCTTGCTGTATATTGTGTTTATGGTGTTTAGGTGTGTTCCTTTTATCCCTGATCTCTCAAAGTCTTTTAACATGGAGTGGTGTCATGGTTCCAGCCTCAAGGGTGCAAAAGCACATTCCAAGCCTAGAGACTCTCTCTTCCTGATGCCTGCAGATCCAGTTGTAAAACACTATGCTGCTTTCCCAGAACTGTGTCTGCCTACATGCTGGAATGCTCAGTGCCACAAGAACTTTGAACTAAATCTTTGAAATTATAAGGAAGCCTCAAGTAAATAATTTTCTTTAGAAAAGTTGCCATCGTGATGGTGTCTGTTTACAACAATAGACCCCTGATTAAGACATCCTCTTTGTGCTGGTATGCATTTGTTCAGGAACATTTCTAGCACAGGAGTCACAGAATCATATGATAGTTTCATGTTTTTTTGAGGACCCAACGTAGTGGCAGCACCAGTTTCCAGTTCCTTCAGCAGCATACACTGCTTGTTCTTCCTGTACAATCTTTCCATTATTTATAGACACTATCATTATTTCCTTTTTATTCATTATTCAGGAGAAATAATTTTTTGATTTTGCTTTGGATTCTATATGATTGTCAAAAATGAGAAGAATTTGCAATTCACAAAAGGTCATCTAGAAGTCATCAATCATTTTCAGAAGAACACAGATTATTGATACCGTGGAACTTTCATTACCATTTGAATTTATTTAAAAGGCAATTGGATAATGTTTCTTCTTCTACTCTGTATTGCCATACTGATGTTTTTCCTGAAGGCTTTGCCTGGATGAAGCTGTGTTTCTCCTGGGCAAGAACTCAACTGTAACACTGATTTGTTTTCATCCTTTATTACATGTTAAGATAATTTTTTATTGTTTTCCAAAATCAAATAACACATGATGCTAGTTGGACTATCTAAGTAGAAAAGTTATTATTTTAGTCCATAAAAATGTATAAGGAGATTTTGTGTCTTGTACACAGTAATAAACAACATCATCATTATCCTCCATTCTGCTGATTTTTACCAAGAATGTCTTAGCTCCACCTTATGCCTGATCTACACGGCCTAATGACTTACTGAGTTATTGACAGAACATGCAGTTAGGAAGTTGTTTCATGTCCAGTCAAGACCCATGGCCAGTGAGCCTGTCAGGAACCTGAGGGTCCAGTTTGATAATCTTATAAAGCAGTAGCTTTTGCCACTGTCCTGGATCATGTACCACTCCATTTCAAGTAGATGTTTCAGTCACTTTGTAGGAGGCACTGATTTGACCTGCAAGAGATGGAGGTTATGTTTGTACTCATGATAGCCAGAGAATGACAGAGTAGTGTGAGGCCATGTGTATTTTTTTTTAAAGATTTATTTATTTTATGAATGTGAGTACACAGTTGCTATGATCAGAAACACCAGAAGAGGGCATCAGATCCCATTACAGATGGTTGTGAGCCACCATGTGGTTGCTGGGAATTGAACTCAGGACCTCTGGAAGAGCAATCAGTGCTCTTAACCACTGAGCCATCTCTCTAGCCCCCATGTGTATTTTTTAGGCATTTAAGTATTTAAATATTTTCTGAGGATTCATACTAACTACTGAGTGGTTTTGTTTTGCATACTTAAAATATTCAACTTAAAATACACCCGAGATTTGCATGCAATAAAAGGTCCTCTAGGATTTCCTCACTCCATCTCAGCATTTGTATATGATGATCATCATCAGAACACAGGTCACTTTTTTTTTTAGTGTAAAAATCAATTTATTATACAACAATCACACAGGATGCTTTTCATCTAAAAGAAAAATGGCTTCTGCCTCCCTTTCCACCCGAGTCATGATACTATGTTCTTCAGATGCCATACTTTCAAAGGAAAACAAAAAGTCCTCAATTTCCAAAGAAGCGACCTCTACTAACATGCTTAAATGACACAGGAATGCTTCAGAAGGACTATAAAAGAATGGTCTCTAACATACAAAATGCTATTCTCCCCATTTTGGTAAAAAAAATAATTCTCTGATGTGGGAAGACAGGAACTTATCCACCAATATGTATAAATATAATTCTGATGGGTTGACATTTTCTATGCTTAATTCATTCAGCAAATATTCCATTTTATTTTAAAAGTTGGGGAAATTTAAATTTTATAGTATCCAAGTACTTTTGCTCTCATGAATAAAAGGGAATTTACTTGGGAAAACACAGGTTTTTATTTTTTTATTAGATTATAGAGATAATTTTTTTATACTTCTATTTTAGAAAATTCGCACTAAGAATGAATGGGTTAAAATCTTTCCATATTGCACTTTCTCAGCACAGATTTCATAGCTCTGCATGGTTGGTCAGCCCCCGGGTAGTTTAAGGCTTAGTGCTGCCCTGAGCTTTGCTCTGGGACGTCTAAAGCTGGCTGGTACTTTGAGCTGCCATTGTTGATCTTCCATAGGAAGGCAACACCCTTTGTGCTACACAGATGTGAGGTCATGAAAACACCCTAAACTGAAGGTATGATGCACAGCGAGACTTCAGTGCCTCCCAATGGAAGCAAGAATAATCTGATGCAATGACCAGTGATGTCGCCTGAATCTCATTTTTACCCAGAATTCATTTTAGTAACAGATTTCAGATTGTGATTGAAAACTAAAGCTGAATTCCAGATTCACCAAGGAGTTTATTCCTTTGGTATTGTCATAGAAGCACAATAACATACTGAAAGCTAACCCTTAAAATGAATTCTTGGGAAAGAATAGTACACCAACTTGAGTCTAAGTCACCAGAGATATGGTGGTAATAAAGCACCTGGGAGCAGATCAGTTTGAGAAAATTGTTTAGAAAATGCATTGAAGCATAAGTGGTCACAGACAGGAAGAGTGTATTCAACAGGAATGACAGAGATGGCACAGGACATCGGACTGTGGTGTTTTTCAAAATACACCAGTGAGAAAGGCAGTATACTTACGAGTTTAAAAATGTCAGTGCAATTTTTAACAGGGAAAAGTTAAAACGGGAGCTTGCCCAGAAAGAGAATAAGAAGACAGGGGTGGGCAGGCACCACTATTGGCACTCGAGGAAAGCCTACCTGGTGCCTGTGTACTGGATGCCGGTGCCATGAACCAAGAACATATTTGCTAAAACGGAGGGAAAATAGAGCAAGTTGTGTTTTGTGTACGTTTTGGACAATGCACTTTTTCATGTTTGGTATAGTTTAATAGTGGTGCTTCATCAGTTTGAGGGGAAGGAAGCCTTCCAGTGCCGTGGCTTGCCTCTGTACTAGCTTCTCCACAGAGACCACGGTTCTAAGCAGGGAGGGCACTGCTGCTTGGGCCAGACAAATCATTATGTCCTATTTCCAGCCCACGGGATTTTTCCAAATGACTACTATATCCTTTTCTGAAACTTAAAAGATAAAATTCATGGAGCTTGATAGCAACTGCCTGCAGTAATGTTCACGAGCAGGCTCAGCAGCACCAGCAGACAGATAGGATGTCTGTTTTGCCCCTGGATCTCTGTTGACGATGACTTATAAGTATTCCAGTTGCATTTCTGTGCCAAGAAGAACTGCAACTGGACTCCAGCTTTTGTTCAGAAAGGGCATGGCAGCTGTATGTAGACACTGGCTTTGGATGTGGGGAACGTAACTCCACGAATCCAGACAAAAAAGGGAGGAAGCCAGGGATGGATGAGTAAGGAAGCCAATTGAAACTGAGAGACGGCTCTGTCCAAAGCCCCTGAGTTATAATGATTTGGCAAACATTTTTTTTTTCTGGTCAAGACAGAGTCTTGTGCCTGTGTATCCCAGGCTGTCTCAGTACCCAAGTTCTGGACTCACAGATGAGTGCTACCATACCCAGCCAATTACTCAAGTGCTGGACTCAGAGATGAGTGCCACCATACCCAGCTCAAGAAGCTGTCCCTTTACAGAATGACTATCTTCAAATTATGTTGAAGATTAATAAATTTCACTATCATGTCACTAAGTTTAAAATCAGAGGTTTTTTTTTTGTTTTTTTTTTTTTGTTTTTTGTTTTTAAATGTAGCAGATGCGACTCCTGGCGTAAGAGAGGGAGGGGTTTGCTGGATTCTGTCTTGCTAAGGATCTCATTTAAATGCTTCCCTGGGGCTGCTGCCTTAAGCAACAGTGGACTAATCGATTTATGCACTGACAGTTATTGCTTGACATAGACTAGAACAGACCCTGACATTTACAATACAATTAACATTTTTACACATTTAATCTAAAGAAAATTAATTCTGAAGATTTGCCACGAAACACAAAGCCCGAGTCTCCTTGTTTTCTACATGAATAAGGCATTACAAAGAGCGCAGGAGAGGGCGCCGTGCACCTGTTGTGAGGTTTGTAGAGGTCAGCATCGCTCCAGTTAATAGAGTAACCTAATAGCAATATATTATAATACATTCTGGGTACAAATGATTTACAAACTCGAAAGGAATTAGTTTATGCTAAAACATACAACTTTCAATTCAGTCTCTGCTTTAAAACAAGCTCATCTGTTCGCTGCCACTGCCTCAGTTTGTTTCCCTGCACTTCATTTTAGTGCACCTTCTTGTCCGTCATGCCATTAGCTGCAATGAAGTGGGCTTTGGGGAAACCGTTCTTCACTTCTTTCCCTGCAGGTTGCTCTTTCAGCTCTCTCTTCGCTGGCTTTTTTTGGTATGTCTGAATACAGAAGTTTAAGAACAGGATGACCAGTATCATCATATAGGAAGACTGGAAGATGAGACAGCCAAAGGGGAAGCCGCAGGGCTTCACCACAGCACTCAGTGTGTGTGTGATGGTGAGGTTGAACTGCACCAGCTGAGCCTGTGTGAGGTACTTCTTCCACCAGAGGTACTTGTGCATGGACAGGAACACAGACAGTCCGTAGTAAGAGTACATGAGAGTGTGGATGAAACTGTTCAGAGTCGGTCCAAAGAAGCTTTGACAACAAGGTATCCAGTTCAAAACACACCACCAGATGTTAAACATGAGCGCATGGTGATACACGTGAAGAAAGGTGATCTTATTGGTCTTTTTTCGAAGAACAAAGAAAATCGTGTCCAGGAACTCCACTAGTTTGAAGAAGTAGTACCACCACAAGACCTTGGCTATCCGGATATCACCTTCTCCTGCACTGTCGAGATTCTGACACTGCAAGTTGTAGCCTCCTTCCCAGCTGGAGAGGATGAGCTCCACCAGCATATATGCAGAAAGCAGTGTGATTCTGAGGTTGTACAAGGTGAGGATTCGCCTGAGAGAAAGAGCAGGCCTGTTCTTCATGTACTTGTTGCCCAGCCATATTGAGATCAGATACACAATGGTGAGGATGAAGGTGGAGAGGTAAGAGTCCAGCAGGAACTCGAGAATCTTGTGGTCCAAACATGTTGTCCAAGAAAGCATCGAATTCATTATCAAAGGCCTTCAGATTCTCCATGGCCGAGTGGCCGCGATGCGCTGTCCAGGGTAGCCGCCTTCCTTCTGCCTTTTTTTAAAAAAAGCAATTAGTTATTTCTTGGTTTAGGCAAAATACAAGCCAGAAATAAATGTATTACAGTTCAGCAATATAACTATGAAAACTCTGATCCTGTATTTATTATTATGTCACTTTGAATGTGATTATTTATAGTGTAGGTTGATTTTCAAAATACTTTTTAAAAACTTAATTAATTAATTAATTTTTACTTATTCACTTTTTTTTTTTTTTGCTCTCACTGCCACCTCCTGGACATCCTGTCCCACAATCCTTCCCCTTCTCCTCTGGGAGGGTCTTGGCCTCACTGTGTATCCTCTCCCGAGGCCCCTGACACCTCAGTTCTCTCTCTCTTTCTCTTCTTTTGTTTTTGTTGTTTTTTTTGTTTTTGTTTTTTGAGACAGGGATTCTCTGTATAGCCCGGGCTGTCCTGGAACTCACTCTGTAGATCAGGCTGGCCACGAACTCAGAAATCCGCCTGCTTCTGCCTCCCAAGTGCTGGAATTAAAGGCTTGTGCCACCACTGCCTGGGTTCCAATTCTCTAAAAGGCTAGGCTTCATCTCCCAGACTAGCCAGCCCAGCTAAGGCAGATGTTCGAATGTCTCTGCCAGTCAAAGATAGTTGGTATATCTAGGTTGGGTATTGGGTTACACTTCTGATTGTATGGGCATCTTGTTATTGAGCATTTCCAAACTTATAAAGCCTTTGATTAACATTTAAAAAATTACTAATACAAGAAAAAAGATGAGGAGGGAGAGTGATGGATTACATGTGACAAGAAATCAGATGAGGAAACTAGCTGGAGGAAGAAAATGAAGGGGCAGAGGGAAACAAATCAGAACTCTAATGACACATGTATGAGGATGCTGCAATAAAACCCAGTACTTTGTATGTTAACTTAAAATACAAATAAAGAAAAAGCAAGAAGGAGGAGGGGGGATAGGATAGGGGGCTTCTGTGGGAGGGATAAGGAAAGGGGATGACATCTGAAATGTAAATAAATAAAATATCCAGTAAAAAATTAAAAAAAGAACAATGAATTTGAGAAATTCTTAGGTAAATGAAGGGAACTAAAAAATATCATCCTGAGTAAGGTAATCCAATCAAAAAGAACACATGGTATTCACTCACTGATTATTAATCCATAAGCTTGAAATACCCAAGATTCAACTCGCAGACCACATGAAGCTCATGAAGAAGGAAGTCTAAGTGTGAGTGCTTCAGTCCTTCTTAGAAGGAGCAACAAAATACTCAAGGGAGCAAATATGGAGACAAAGTGTGGGACAGAAACTGAAGGAGGGACCTTCTGGAGACCATTCCACCTGGGCATACATCCCATGTGCAGTCACCAAAGGTAGATGCTGATGTGGATGTCAGGAAGTGCATGCTGTCAGGAGCCTGATATAGCTGTCTCCTTAGAGGCCTGCCAGAGTCTGACATATTCAGTGGAGGAGGATCACAGCTAACTATTGAACTGATCAAGGGGTTCCCAATGGAGGAGTTAGAGATAAGACTGAAGGAGCTGAAAGGGTTTTTGGCACCATGAAGAGAGCAACAATACCAACCAACCAGAGCTCCCAGGGTCTAAACCACCAACATGGGAGCACATAGGGAGGGACCCAAGGCTCCAGCCATATATGTAGGAAGGATGGCCCTGTTGGGCATAGGTGGGAATGGAGATTCTTGGTCCCATGAAGACTGGACACCGAGTGTGGGGGAATTCAAGGGTGGGGAGGTGGGAGTGGGGGGATACATAGGGGCACATCCTCATAGAAGCAGGAGGAGGAGGGATGGGATAGGGGGTTCCTTGGTGGGGCAGAGAAATGGAGTAAGGGGATAACATTTGAAATGTCAGTAAAATATCCAATGAAAAAAAAGAAGAAAATAAAAGTACATTCATTAGGTAGCAATGTATACTGTAAGTTGACAATGAATAAGAATGAAACTGAAGTAAATTCACCTGTCAAAATCCCAAAGTCTCTATGGATTTGGGATATGACAAACACACAGGTAGCAGCTGAGCCTCAGAGGTCACTTACATACCAACTCTGATCCTTGTCTCCTGTCCTTGCTGAAAGAGTCAATTGTATCACCATATACTCATAATACGTAGTGTTGTGTTTGATAAAAGCAATTTCTTTTAACATCATTATACATAAACCACATTTATACCCCATCTGGATGAGATTTTATGTCTTCTTCAACCAAGCTAGAAGCATCTGAGTGGGGGAAACCTCAACTGAAAAAATTTATAGATATGACTGGGCTGTGGGCAGACATGTAGGGAAGTTTCTTAATTCCCTCTTTTTGGGGGAGGATCCAGTCTGTTGTTGGAGGAGACAGGCTTTGTTATTGGATCTGAGTTCTACAACAAAGTGCACTGAGCAAGCCATCAGAGGGAAGCCAGTAAGCAGCACTCCTCCATGGTTTCTGGTCAGCTTCCTCCTCTGGGTTCCTGCTCTGTCTCAGTTCCTGCTGACTTCCCTCAGTGATATACTGTTATCTGGAAATGCAAGAAGAATATATTCTTCCATCTTTGGTTATGATAGTTCATCATAGCCATAGTAATCCTAACTAAGACACATCCCGTACCCTCCTCTTTCTCTTCTGTGTTTTGTTTTCCACAAGTTTTCTTCCCTCTCCTAGTTTCCCTTATACACAAACACTACAATTGTGTTTATATTTATATAATTATGCCTAAAAATCCAATATTTATGAATGAGATTGTTCATGTATTAGTTTTTTCTAAGTCATTTGTCCATTCCCTGCTTCTTTCCCATGGGTCACATATCACTCCCAACTCCCCTTATCTGCTCTTAAATGTGGAGACCCAGAAACCTCACACCATAGTAAATAAGTGTGGTTTTATGTTGATAGTCTGTACCTTCCAGGATTTTATATCATATTTATGAGTAAATTTAATATTTATAAAGTAGAAATCTATGGCTCCATGTAAACAATATGCTAACTAATGCCAATGTATTCTTTAGAATCAAGTTGACCAACTGGGTTTGGAGTCTACTGATACAGTAGGACATGACAACATTGTAGAATAGATACAATTGTTTATGTTTCATGTATATCTTTCTACAGGTATAATATTCCCTGGTGGATTATTCTTCTTTATTAGTTACTTTTCTATTGGTGTGATAAACACCATGAGCTAAGCAACTTATTAAGGAAGTGTTCATTTGTAGTTTCAGAGGGTTAGACTGTATGAAAGTAGAAAGAAGGCAGCAGGTGGAAGACTTGGTAGCTGGAGCAGAAGCTCAGGGCTCACATTTCAAACTGCATTATGTATGTATGTATGTATGTATGTATGTATGTATGTATGTGTATATATGTATTTATGCTTGTATACATGTGTACCATGTGTATGCTTGACTGGTATTATAAATGGCTGAGAATCATCATGTGAATGCTTGCAATGAGTCAAGACTGAGTCTATCATGAGAGAAGTAAGTGCTCTTAACTACTGAGGTGAGTCTCCGCCCCAAACCTTTCTTTTATAAATATTTCTCCTATTTCCTTTTCTCCATTTCTTCTCTTCTCTCCACATATCTTTTACCTCCCTGATTCAATATTCCTTCTTCTCTTCTCCATCCTTCTCTTTCTTTCTTTTCTCTCCCCTCCTCTTCCTCTTTCCCTTCTTTCTTTCCTATCTTCTCTTCCACTTCCCCTGTTCATTTTTGTTGTTTTTTCACATGATTTATTTTTACCTCAGGATTAAATCAAATGTAGTTTTACTATTATTTCTGTAAAACTCATCTGTTGGGTCTGGAGAGATGGCTCAGCAGTTAAGAGCACTGAGTGTCTTTCCAGAGGTCCTGAGTTCAATTCCCGGAGACCATATGGTGGCAAACAAACCTCTGTACTAGGATCTGATGGCTTTTTCTGGTGTTTCTGAAGACAGCTACAGTGTATTCAATATATATATATATGTTTATATATAAAAATGTACATATACATATATAAATATATATAAACACACATTTTTTGTACACATGCATACAAACAAATATATGTGTGCATACATATATGTATATTAAATAAATGAATAAAATCCTAAAAAATCTGTCATGAGAGCATCTTGACTTTTGTAGTTTGAGAGCTTCCAGTTGGTCCTTGAGCTTCTACATTGACTTTCTTCCCAGTGACTACTTCTTGCCTTTGAAAGTACTTTTTGCTGTTGATTTGTCCTGAATACTCTCACACAGCTGTGTCCAAGCAATTTACTTCCTTGTTTGATGACTACTTTGCATAGATCCCTAGAGGGGGCAGCCCAGCTGCCAGGATTTATAAACCAGGCCGTTGCAGTGAGATCTAAAATGCATCAGGCCAGCATGGGCATCAAGATGGAGTCACAGACTCAGATCTTCATATTCCTATTGCTCTGGTTGTCTGGTGAGACATTTAAAAGTATTATAATAGCTTAAATAATGCATTTGTAGAGAAATAGCTGTTTCCTATAGGAAGTCAATAGTAAGCAGACAATGCCAATAGAAAGGACATTTTAGATCATAACATTTGTATCATGAAGTCTTTGTGTGTATATATGTATACTCATTACCTATTTCTGATTGCAGGTGCTGATGGAGACATTGTGATGACCCAATCTCCCAAATCCATGTCTACATCAGTAGGAGAAACGGTCAGCCTGACCTGCAAGGCCAGTCAGAATGTGGGTAGTTATGTATCCTGGTACCAGCAGAAACCAGGGAAGTCCCCTAAACCTCTGATCTACTATGCATCCAACCGGCACACTGGGGTCCCTGATCGCTTCACAGGCAGTGGATCTGGGACAGATTTCACTTTCACCATCAGCAGTGTGCAGGCTGAAGACCCGGCACTCTATTTCTGTCTGCAGAGTTATGATACTCCTCCCACAGTGCTTCAGCCTCCTACACAAACCGCCTCTGAGATTCTAACCAGCTCCCTGTACCACACATCCCCAGACCTACATACTTCCCCTTCTGCCTGCAGCTGCTATGCCTAACTGTTGCAAAGTTTGGTAGAAAGTTAATGAACAGATACTTTGACTTGGAAGTTCCTTATGGCAAAAAAGAAAGTAAAGACATTTATGTCTTTTTAAAAAAATTCTCATGCTTAGATTTTGTGTATTGAATATGACAAATTTATTATCCTATATTCTGGAATGAAAATCTCCAATGAGTCTCCATGGGATAAATCAAGAGCCTGTCAGGCTATATTCCCTCTCACTGGAGGATGCAGAATAGACCTTGGCTTTTGCTTAGCTCAGCTCTGAGAAGTCTCCCTCACTTTTGGACTCCTGGCAGTATCTGTCCACTTCTTTTTCTGTTCAAGATTCTTATTTACACATACAATGTTGACTTTGAAAACAATATAAAATTATATCATGTATTTTAGCAATCTTCATTCCTCCTGTTATTGTTTTCACCCCTGTCCTCTCCAACTAACACACTTCCAATTCCTAGTCTTCCACCTAGGTCAATGTGACATACACATGTGCCTACTAACATGTACACACACACACACACACACACACACACACACACACACACAAACACTCACACACACACATGGATGCACACAGTGGTTTATGAGTCTATAAAAATATAGGATACAAAAATCAGAGAAAACATGAGGTTTGAGATCTTAACATATCTGATCTATGCTTCCTATTCTTAGGACACATCTGCCTCTGTTGTCTTCTTATCTTCTTTCCCAATGTAGAGACTGTGATAACTCATTCTACCCTATTCTACATTAGTGGTAAATATGATTTTGTATCATTAGAATTGAGTTTCTTTTTCTGTCTTATAATAATTAACAGTGTTTGATATTTGTTGATGGAAATACATTGTACTTCAATAAAAACACTGTTAACTAATCTTAAACATGTATTAATTAAAAATTAGTTGAAAACATATTTTGTTCTTGTTATTTGCTTTTGAGAGAAGGAATCATGTCCTGTTAAACTTGGAAGTGGATTTTGATCTCACAAACTTCCACCTACCTCTTCCTAAGCACTGTGATCAATGGTATGGGCCATCACCTCCAGCCTTGAGCATCATTTAGAAACCAGAGATAGAACAGGGTTACAAATAGTTGTTTGAGAACTTCAAATATCCATAATTTCTCCCCAAGAGAATGATTCCATTTTCTGTCTTCTCATGATGGTTTGTTCCCATTGTGCTGCTACTGCACATGAGGGTTTTGTCTCCACTGTCTCCCCTCAAAGACCATGGGCTTGTTCACAATGCAGTCCATTCTAGATTATCCGTAGGCCCCACAAAGGACAGAATATAAGTAATTAACAAGTGCCTTGAAAAAATATTCCTATTAATTAAGGAGGATAATGGACTATCAAATGAGGCTTCCAATATTGTCTGTTACTTTTACTGGAATATGATGAGAAAATAATAATTACTGTAGTACTTTGCAAAGACAATTATCACAGAATTATTACAATCATGGGGCCAGGAGGAGGTTGAAAGCAAATTTGTTCCGGGTCATACTCACACTACAGTTCTAATTGCGCTGTGTGTTTCAAAAGACCACTGTTCTAATTTTAGGGTTAAAGATGTTCAGAATGGTTTTTAGTGTTTTCTCTTTTCTTTTATTGGATATTTTTTATTTACATTTCAAATGTTATTCCATCTCCAGGTCTCCCCTCCAGAACCCCCCTTTTCCATTCCCCCTCCCCCTGCCTCTATGAGGGTGCTCCCTTACCCACCTACCCTCTCCTGCCTTTGTGACCTGACATTCCCCTACACTGGGACATCAAACCCCCACAGTAGACAGAGTAGCTCTTCCCAGTGATGTCTAACAAGACAATTCTCTGCCACATATGATGCTGGAGCCATAGGTCCCACCATGTGTACTCTTTAGTTGTTAGTCCAATCCCTGGGATCTCTGGGGGTCTGGCCAATTGACACTGTTGCTCCCCCTACAGGGCTGCGAATCCCCTCAGCAACTTCAGTCCCTTCTCCAACTCCTCCATCAGGGACCCTGTGCCCAGTCCAATGGTTGGCTGTGGGCCTCTGCTTCTGTATTTGTCAGGCTCTGGAAAATCATCTCAGTAGACAACCATATCGGGTTCCAGTCAGCATGCACTTCCCAGCATCTACAATAGGTTCAAGGACTGACAGCTTTCTATGGGATGGATTCCCAGGTGGGGATAGTCGGTTTTTTAAAAAATGAGCTACTATTTAGTTCCTGAAAATTCAGTTTTGATTTATAACAATGATGTCTGCATTTCCTTCAATTTAGCTTTATAACTTGGTATTTAGCTTAACCTATCAAATAACTAATATCATGAGACTATTACCATTTCACTTGGTGTAATATAAATTTTTCAGTTTTGGAATCTATCTATCTATCTATCTATCTATCTATCTATCTATCTATCTATCTGTATATATATTCCGTTTTCATTTTTCCTTTTTTTATTACTCATTGTATTCACTTACATTTCAAATGATATCCCCCTTCCTGGTTACCCTTCACAAACCCCCATCACTTCTTCCCTCTCCTCCCTTCCCTTTGGCTCTATGAGAGTGTTCCTCCATCCACTCATCTACTTCTGCATCACTGCTCTAGCATCCCCTACACTGAGGCATCAGTCTCGACAGGACCAAGGGCTTCCTCTCCCATTGATGTCAGATAAGGACATTCTCTGCTACATGTATCTAGAGCCATGGCTCCCTCCACGTATATTCTTTGGATGGTGGTTTAGTCCCTGGGAGCTCTGGGTGTTCCAGTTAGCTGATATTGTTCTTCCTATGGGGTTGCAATCTTCTTCAGCTCCTTCAGTCCTTCCTCTAGTTCTATTGGGGTCACCTGGCTCAGTTCAATGGTTGGCTATATTTGTATTTGTTTTCGTCAGGTGCTGCTAGAACCTCTCAGGGAACATCCATACCAGACTCCTGTCAGCAAGCATTTCTTGGCATCAGCAATAGTGTAGGGGATTGGTGTCTGTATTAGGGGTGGACTCCTCTGTCTTTCCTTAGGACAGTAACCTTTCTGGGTTAAAAATTTTGAGATGTGTGGGTGGACCCAACCCTCAACGGGGGCCCATGGTGATCTACTGGAGGTGGTTAGGTTGTATCTCCCCTTTGTTGATTATTTCAGCTAAAGTCATCACCACTGGGTCCTGGGAGACTCATTTTTCTGGAGTCTGGATGTTTCTAGTGGCTACCCCCAGTTCCCCATCCTCCAGTGCTGCATGTTATTAACCAATTTCCTAATCCTCTGTACTTCTCTCCTTTCCCTTCCAATATCTGATCTTGCTCACTTTTTTTCCTTCCCTCTTTCCCTCCCAAATCCCTCCATCCCTCTACCTCATGTGATTGTTTTGTTCCCCTTTCTATGTAGGATCGTAACATCTACATTTTTGTCTTCCTTCTTTTTAAACTCCATATGGTTGTGGATTTTATCATGGGCATTTTGAGCCTTTGGGCTAATATCCAATTATCAGTGAGTATGTACAATGTGTGCTCATTTTTGTCTTGGTTACTTCACTGAGGGTAATATTTTCTAGTTCCACTCATTTTCCTGTGAATTTCATGAAGTCATAGTTTTAATAGCTGAGTAGTACTCCATTGTACAAATATGCTACATTTTCTGTATGCATTCTTCTGTTGAAGGATATCTGGGTTCTTTCTAGCTTCTGGCTATTAAAAATAAGGCTGCTATGAACATAGTGGCACATGTGTTCATGCTATATGTTGGAGCATCTTTTGGGTATATGTCCACTAGTGGTATAGCTGGGTCTTCAGGTAGAACTATTTTCAATTTTCTGAGGAACTGCCAGATTAATTTCCAAAGTGGTTTTACCAGTTTGCAATCTCACCAGCAATGGTGGAATGTTCCTCTTTCTCCACATTCTCACCAGCATTTGCTGTCACCTGAGTTTTTGATCTTAGCCATTCTCACTGGTGTGAGGTGGAATCTCAGGTTTGTTTTGATTTGCATTTCCCTGATGACTAAGGTTGTTGAACATATTTTTAGGTGCTTCTTGACCTTTAGGTATTCCTTAGTTGAGAAGTTTTTGTTTAGCTCTGTACCCCATTTTTCATAGGGGTATTTGGTTTTCTGGTCTCCATCTTCTTGAGTTCTTTGAATAATTTGGATATTAATTCTCTATCGTATGTAGGATTGGTAAAGATCTTTTCCCAATATGTGGATTGCTGTTTTGTCCTATTGACAGTGTTCTTTTTCCTAGGTTCCCTTGGTCCCCTTTGTCCTGGGGGCATTCCAAGTTACACTGATTATTGTGTCATAGATTGTGGACTCATCTGATATCTCAGAGGCCAAGCTTCTTATGGGTGTGGGTGAACTGTGTGGAGAGCCAGAGCTCAGGGTACAATCCTGGGTCACACAAGCAAACCAGAGGAATCAGGACTTTTTTTTCTTATATTTAATTAAATGTTTCTCTCTGTGATTTTTTTTATTAGTATAACTAGAGTTTAATGAGTGAAATTTGTCTAATATATAGACAGATCTTACTTTTATATTCTGTTAACATGTTCAAAAAATTCTCTTAAGTACTTAAAGCTTTACATTTATCTAAATAACCAATATATAACTACCAATAAATAAGTTACTCTCTGTGAATTTTTAATAGTTAGCTTCCCTTCTCTTTTATTGTTCTTTAAACTCATTATCTTATCAGTTTAGCCTCTTGGGACTCTTTAGTTTGTACCTCCTGCTGTGTTAGTACTGCATCAGCTCTTTAGCTAGCTCTGCATTCCTGGCTTGGTCTTTTCCCAGCCTTTCTAACCTGATGTGCTTCTGGAAGCTTTAGGCCTTCATTCCCAGGCATCTGCCAGTAGTTTATGGCCAATGTGCCTTGCTTCACAGACTAAGGCTGATCTTCAATAACAACAAAAACAGCAGAAAACCCACACACACATGGAAACTGAACAAGTCTCTACTCAATGCTAATTTGATCAGGGATGAAATAAAGAAATTAAATACTTTTTAGAATTTAGTGACACTATTCCAAAAATAGAAATGGAAGGAACACTACCTAATTCATTCTATGAAGTAACAATTACACTTATACCTAAACCATACAAAGACCCAACAAATAAAGAGAATCTCAGACCAAATACCCTTATGATTATGGATACAAAAATACTCAATAAAATTCTTGCAATTTAAATCCAAGAACACATCAAAATGATCATTCAACATGATCAAGTAGGCTTTATCACAGGGATGCAGGAATGGTTCAATATAAGAAAATTCATCAATTATTTGACTATACAAATCATCTCAATGAAAAAATTCACATGATCATCTTGTTAGATGCTGAAAAAGCATTTGACAAAATTGAGCATCCCTTCATGGTAAAAATCTTGGAAAGATCAGGATTTCAAGGCCCATACCTAAACATAGTGAAAGCAATATACAACAAACCAGTATCCAACATCAAACTAAATGGAGAGAAACTTGAAGCATTCCCACTAAGATCAGGGACTAGATAAGGCTGCTCACTCCCTCTCCAACTATTCAATATAGTGCTCAAAGTCCTAGCCAGAGCAATTAGACAACAACAGCAGATCAAAGGGATACAAATTGGAAAGAAAAAAGTAAAAATATCACTATTTGCAGATGATATGATAGTATACTTAAATGACCCCAAAATGTCCACCGGAGAACTCCTAAACTTGATAAACAACTTCAGCAAAGTGGCTGGATATAAAATGAAAGAAATCAGTAGTCTTCCTCTACTCAAAGGATAAACAGGCTGATTAGGAAATTAGGGAAATGACACCCTTCATAATTGCTACAAATAATATAAAATACCTTGGTGTGACTCTATCCAAGCATGTGAAAGATCTGTATGACAAGAAATCCAAGTCTCTGAACAAAGAAAACGAAGATCTCAGAAGATGGAAAGATCTCCGATGCTCATGGATTGGCAGGACTAATATATTAAAAATGGCCATCTTGCCACAATCAATTTACAGATTCAATGCACTCACCATGAAAATTCCAACTCAATTCTTCATGAGTTCGAAAGAGCTATTTAGAATAACCAAAAACCAGAATAGAGAAAACTATTCTCAACAATAAAAGAACTTCTGGGGGAATCATCATCCCTGACCTCAAGTTGTATTACAGAGCAATCATGATAAAAACTGCACTGTACTGTACACTGCACTGTACAGTGCAGCTGTCTTCAGACACACAAAGAGGACACTGGATCCCATTACAGATAATTTTGAGCTATGTTATGTTTGCTGTGAATTGAACTCAGGACCTCTGGAAGAAAAGTCAGTGCTCTTAACTGCTAAGCCATCTCTTGAACCCTATATTGTTTTTACGAGATACAAAAATTAGTTTGGGGCTGGATAGATGTCTCAGTGGTTATGAGGTCTTCCTACTTTTAAGAGGACATGGGTTCAGATTCTAGCATCCATATGGCAAATGACAACCTCTTTTAAGCCTAGTTCCAGCAGATCAAATGCCCTTTTCTAGAACCTAAGGGCAACAGGCAATTGTGTGTGGTAAAGACTTAGATACAGACCTAACACACTATAAAACATAAATAAGGATGTTTCTTTTTAAAAGTTTAATTCAGAAAATCATAGTGCTCCTGCAACTCATTTCATTTACAGCAGAGCATGACCATGCACTCCCCATATGGAACCTCTGAATAACAGAACGTGATGATATCACTGAGCCAGCCACAAAATCACTTGGGATACCCTGAAAAGCCTCAGTGAGGTCCAGATTTATTGCCTTTTCTCAATCTGTGGTCAAGGGGGATGGGCCCATTGTGGGTGTTGCCATTTCTGGGCTGGTAGTATTGGGTTCTATAAGAAAGCAAGCTGAGCAAGGCAGAGGAAGCAAGCCAGTAACATCTCTCCATGGCCTCTGCATCAGCTCCTGCTTCCTGACCTGGTTGAGTTCTAGTCCAGACTTCCTTTGGTGATGAAGAGCAATGTGGAAAGTGTAAGCTGACTAAACCCTTTCCTCCCAACTTGCTTCTTGCTCATAATGTTTGTACAGGAATAGAAACCCTGACTAAGACAGGTGTAGAAGATTTCAAGAATACTACTTTTCAGTCTGGCCCAGGAGAATTTTGAAGAGCTGTATCTTCAAACCAACAAAAGAATAATGGTATTCAAATGCACAGTGTTTTCTGAAATAAATCCATATAGTTAGTCATACAACAAAATTTGACACATACACGTGATTTTTATTTTATTATGGCTGAATAATATTCCTTGCACATATGTACCATTTCTATTACTCATTCTTCTGTTGATAGTCAGTAGGTTTATTTAAATGCTTATTTTTGTGAATAGTGCAGGAATAAACATGGGTGTCGGTGTATATGTATTTAATGATGACTTGGATTTGTTCAGAAATGTACCTAGTTTATGCACAACTGAATCATGTATATGCATGATTTCTTCAGGACATTCCATACAGTAGTCCTTAGTTTCTGTATCCGGTTGCAGTTCTTCAATAGTACATACTGTTTGCTCTTTGTGTATAGTCATCCCATCATTTCTACTCATTTACATACTATAATTTTTATCAATTATTTAAGTGAAGTGATTTTATGATTTTTTCAATTATTGGATATTACATTTATTTACATTTCAAATGTTATTTTTGTTACTCATTTCTTCTGTGGAACCCCCTTATTCCACCCCTGCTTCCCCACCCATGCACTCACTCTGCCTCCCCACCCTGGCATTCCCCTACATTGGGGCATCAAGCCTTCACAGGACCATAAAAGGCTATTCTCTACTACATATGAGGCTGAAGCATTGGGTCCTTCCATATGTACTCTTTGGTTGGTGTGGGACTGCATAAGGGTATCCTGGGTCATGGTTGAGCAGGTACCTAGAACCCCAAGATTCTCCGTGGAATTCTGCGTGAGAACCGGCAGGAGTTCGGTCCCTCCCATCATCCAAGATCCTAAAAAGCAGTCACATCTCCATAGAGACACATAGGCAGGCTATAGGCCTCAGGCCCTAGGGATTTACATACTAATGAAGGCCAGAGGGCAGAGCAAATTAAACATGCCTCCCCCAGATCCTCCCCCAATCCTCCCCCTTTTCTCCCTCCCTATATAACTCGGGACTGCCCTGAGTTTTTGGGGGGTATGCCTAGATCCATCTATTATCCGCCATGACAATAAACCTTTTTGGAACCAAGGACTTCCTCGTGTTACTGGGGCCTGCTGCCGCCAAGGCCCTCAGGCTGCTGGAACCATAGGATCCCCTTCTCTAATGTGGGACCCGCCATGGCAGAAGCCCCTACGGGGCTTGCGCCGCTGTGGCGGCCTTCTTAAATTTTCTCCACAGGTTGGTGGTTTAGTCCCTGTGAGCTCTGTGGGGTCTGGTTGGTTGATATTGTTGTTTTTCTTACTGGGCTGCAAACCCCTTCAGCTCGTTCAGTCCTTTCTCTAACTCCTCCATTGAGACCCCTGTGCTCAGTCCAATGGTTGGCTTCAATCATCAGCCTCTGTACCTGTCAGGCTCTGGCAGAACCTCTCAGGAGACAACTATATCAGGCTCCTGTCAGGAGGCACTTCTTGGCATCTGCAATAGTGTCTGGGTTTTGGTGTCTTTATATGGGATAGATCTCCATGTGGGGCTGTCGCTGGATGGCTTTTCCTTCAGTCTCTGTTCTAAACTTTGTCTCAGTATTTTCTTTACACCGGAACAATTTTGGTTTAAAAATTTTGAGGTGATTAGGTGGCCCCAACCACGAATCAGAGGCCTTGCCTAACATCTGGATATGGTTTCTATAGGTAATACCTCTGGGCAGCATGTGGAGTAGAATCTTGATTTGCATCTTTTGTATTGTGTGTGATATTAGGCCACCTTCTTAACTTCCCCAAACCTCAATTTCCTGCCTGGGAATTTGCCTTGGTTGCAAAGCTTAAAGGAATACCTCCAAATTCATAATTCAGATGAATTATATTTAATATAATATTAAAAGATCAATGCTAAGCAACAGAGTTTTACTTTGTAAATAAGGAAATGTTGGTAAGGAATTTTATGATGGGCTATATAGTATTTGAAAGGTTAGGCCAATTCTCTGTATGTTCATGTCAAGTTCCTCCCACTAGGTGTAGGTAGTGTATAGACTGAGAGAAGCATCAGAAACTCACAATACAAAAGTCCATGACCATTGCAGGCTGCAGCATGCAGAGTGGTTTGTGTCAGCTGAGTAGGGGTGGTAGTGGTGGAGTCAAGCAATAGGGAGAGCTCTTGGAATCAAGCTTGATGACCTGAGCAAATCACCTTCCATTTGTCTCTTGCTGTATGAGCCTGTTTCTCATGTGTAGAATGAAAAAAAAATGCAGTAGATGAGATCATTCTGACTTTGAAGCATTAATACTCTGAAATACTGACAGTGATTCTGCAGTGCTTGAGCTGGACCACTTCATGAAAGGCAAAGGATTTCATGACATTTTGAATAATGATGAGCTGCTGTCCTTGGAAATTTGTTTGAAGTAGACTAGCAGAAGAAGGAAGACAAGTAGTACATCATCATCATCATCATAATTATTATTAATATTATTATGTTATCTTCTAAGTCTATTTGCCTAGAGAGACTTTTGGTTCCTCAATAAAATGTGCTAGAACATTTGATGTCTGACCTTTTAGAAGCAACAAGTCTTACCTTTTTTTCTTTATTAGCATTTTAAGTTTACATTAAAACTGAAGACAATCTTGGATAACATTCTTATTTTAAGCCTCCCCTGGTAGTGTGTCTTTCTCCATGGTAGCTCCTCTTCCTCCTGTATTAACTTGTCTGCACTGGGATATTCTGCAAGACTCAGTCTGCATTCATCTATTTACATTTCTTGTCTGGTGATCTATCCTGTATCCTAAATTTCATCATCAGTTTCACCTTTCTTCCCTAGATGATGAGACATTCCCAGCTGGAGATCTGACAGCTTCTCAAATACCTAATGCTTTCTGTACAAAGTACTGGCTCCCAGCCTTTTTATGCTGCTCACTGTTAGACCTTCACCAGAAGTCAGTTCTGTGTACTTGAATCTCTAGAATTGTGAACTAAGTAACCCCTGTTCCCTTTTTCTTCTCTAATTGATTACATCCTCACCAGAGCAAACAGAATGGAGCCACACATTTCCAGATTTTATTTTTATGAGGTTCTAGATAAGCTCAGCCCATCTCATTTTTCTCTGTTCCAAGTAACTCCTAGTACATGGAGTTCATGGATGCTGCCTCTGGGCAACTGTGTCAGGTCTGTGAGAAGATCTGAGATCACCCTTTGTTGCCTAAAATACAGATGAGGAAATGAGATTTTTTCATGTAATAAATGTACAAATTCTGAGTATTCTGAGTTCATTCAAAGGAGATTAACCTGGATAGGCCTGATTTAATCAAAACCACTAAAGAGAAACTATTTCCTCTGCTGTTCATTCCCTTGCTGGTTTGATTATTGAGATCCCACATATCAGAGAGCTTTCAGTGCCTGTAGCACCGTAGGGAAGCTTCTAGCCCACAGTTAATAAAAGTGTAGCATTCTCAGCCACACTGTTCCAAGACACACAGATGGGTAAACCTGGTGACTGAGCTGGAAAGGAGATTCTTTGAGCACTCAGATGAGAATGCAGCCTTGATTACACCTTGACAGAGCCTATAAGACCCTGCATACAGCCTCAGACATAATCTGCCCAGGCTATAACTGTTGTGGTCATAAGCCATCAAGTTTGTGTAAGCTCATTGTAAAGCAGTAGGAAACCAATACAATATAGTTATTCTATTGTGAACTAGGACTGTAAGCTTGAAAACCTTGGAGTTGTGCATCTGAGAAAAGTTTCTAAGGACCATTCTATTGAGTTTTTCCACTCCATATGGGACAGATGCAGAAGATCAAAGAGGGTTCATATAGAACTAGAGGGTATCTTGGAAGTAAACTTTGCATGATTGGGGCTGCACACTCTTGTGCCTGTAGTGTTTATGCATATGGTAATAAAACAAAAACAAAAACAAATGAAATAGAGCTGGGTATGGTGTCAAGTAATCCAGCCATCAGGGGCAAGAGGCAGGTGGGTTGAAAGTTCAGGGTTAGTGTGCACCACTTACCTAGTAATCACCTAGTGATTTCAGGATATATAGTTAGATCTTATGTATTCC
This sequence comes from Grammomys surdaster, assembly GCF_004785775.1. NCBI lineage: Eukaryota > Metazoa > Chordata > Mammalia > Rodentia > Muridae > Grammomys > Grammomys surdaster. The sequence continues at coordinate 707,464 of NW_021605350.1, read as the reverse complement.
CCCACCTCCTAAAAGATAGTAAAAATGGAATTATGAATGATAAAAGGCAGATGAGAGTGTGTCCACACATATGGAAAATACTATAGAAAAATACATGATTATTGGATATGGAGAAAAGTGTCAGAAGCCATCTAGAAAAGGCTGACTAGTGGATGACTTTCCTGGAAATGACCAACCATTTTGGCATGGTCTGCCATGGGTGAGCTCTGAGGCAAGGCCCTGAGAGACTTTATCCCAGGACTGTTTCTTGCTGTTGATATACCTCTCTTATTAGTATTACCTAGTCTAATGGTTCCTGGGTATCAGCTCACCCTATTGGGCAAATTTCCTGCAGATCAACATGAAGATGAACTTTCATGAATTAATGCTGTTTAGATGAATTAATGATTTTATAGAATTCTTCATTTGATTTGAATAATTTTAGGAAGACAGTTTTAAGAGTTGGTTTTAGTTGTTTTGCCAGAAAGATATAATAATGTTAAAATCAAGAATAAAATGTGCCCATTCCCCATAAAATAGTAAGTAAATGCTGCATAATAAGAAATATGATGAGTTCACATAACTACACTGAAATGAGATATAGGCTTGGGACAATTTGTGTTCAAGGAAAAACATTTATGTCCAAGGGTAAAGCCACAGGTGTGCACTATTAGACAAGGCCATGCAAAAACTGTTACTTTGAATTTGTAATGAGCTTATAGAATGAAACCCTGCTTTGAACTTGTTATTGATATCCTTCTGTATCTCCCCTTTTAATGAGCTCTGAGCCTCTTGCCTGTCCAGTGAGGGGCTCCTGGCAGATTTGACAGAGAAAGGAGCCCTAGCAATAAGTTATTTACTTAATTCCCTGCTTCTAAACAGCATGTATTGCAAGAAAAAAAAGCTAATTTAAGCACTGTTACAAAGTAAGAAAACTGCTTTTTTGTTTGTTTGTTTGTTTTTTCGAGACAGGGTTTCTCTGTATAGCCCTGGCTGTCTTGGAACTCACTCTGTAGACCAGGCTGGCCTCGAACTCAGAAATCCGCCTGCCTCTACCTCCTGAGTGCTGGGATTAAAGGCGTGTACTACTACTGCCCGGCAAAGGAAAACAATGCTTATCAAAGTAGAGAACAGTAAGAAAGAGTAAGTTTGCAGAAGCCATCAGCCTGTGGCCCCCAAAACAGTAAGAGAGAGTTCCATGCCATCGATTTTCAGTCCTTGGCCTTTGTCTAACTCTGTTCCACCTCAGCTCTTTCTTCAGCTGGAGTAGACCCCCTACAGAATATAGTTGATAAATCCAAGACTGTGAACACATGTTTGTAGTACATACTGAGATGCAGATGAGAATGAAAGCAGGAAAAAAAAACTGCAGCAGTCTCACTTGTGATCAACTGAAGAGGGACTTTTGTAATTCCAAGCAGATAGAAGTGAAAACATGTTAGACTGGTAATGCCAGCTAGACAGACTTCAATCTTCAAAGCTCTTACTAATTTGAATGATCTAGAAAATGTTTTTTGCAAGTTTAAAATTGTCATCTGAAGTGGAAACTTCTGGTTTCTTTGGAAAGCAAATGATATTTTGCTGGGATGCGTAGATGAAAGGATGTTTTGCTAAAGCAGATATGTAAAAGAATGTTCTCCTGAAGCAGATACAGATGAAGGGATGGCACATGGAAGAATGTTTTACTGATGCAGACACAAGTGAAAGGATGTTATGCTGTAGCAGGCACATGAATTGAAAAATGATGTTTAAAAGATCTAGGACATCAGCTCTGCTCCCAATCCCCCAAGATCCAGAGAAGGCTGGACTCCCAGGAGCTCTAACATGCCCAGGAACATAGGATAATAGGATCACAATATCTCAGGAGCTTTGGCACACCAGGATTTCAGGATCCCAGAAGCAGTTTGATTCCCAGGAGCTACCACAACCAGGATTTCAAGATCACAGGATCATGGAGGCAGCTGGTCTCTGAGGAGTTCTGACACAACCAAGATAACAGAACAGACAGGATCCAGACAAAGACAGTGAGTGAAGGTAGCACTAGAAATAACAAGATGGGAAAAGGCAAGCATAAGATTATAAGCAATGGAAACCAAGGTAGTTGGCATCATTAGAACCTAGTGCTCTCAACATAACAAGTCCCAAATACCCCATGACACTAGAGAAACAAGATTCTGATTTAAAATTACTTCTAATGATGATGATAGAAGACTTTAAGAAGGACATAAATAAGTCCCTCAAAGAAATACATGAGAATACATGTAAGCAGGTAGAAGCTCTTAAAGAGGAAACACAAAAATCCTTTAAAGAATTACAAGAAAACACAACCAATCAGGTGAAGGAATTGTACAAAACCATTCAGGATATAAAAATGGAAGTAGACACAATGAAGAAATTACAAAGGAAGACTAATCAGGAGATAGAAAACCTAGGAAAAAGATCAGGAGTCATAGATGCAAGTATCACCAACACTGTACAAGAGATCGGAGAGAGAATCTTAGGTAAAGAAGAGGCCAGAGAAAATGTTAACACAACAGTCAAAGAAAATGCAAAATGTAAAAAGCTCCTAAACCAAACCATACAGGAAATCCAGGACACAATGAGAAGACCAAACCTAAGGATAGGTATAGGTATAGAAGAAAGCTGATTCCCAATTTAAAGGGTCAGTAAATATCTTCAACATAATTATAGAAGAAAATTTCCCTAACCTAAAGAACGAGATGCCTATGAATATAAAAGAAGCCTACAGAACTCCCAATACACTAGACCAGAAAACAAATTCCCTCCTTCACATAATAATCAAAACACCAAATGCACAAAACAGAAAGAACATTAAAAGTAGTAAGGGAAAAAGTCAAGTAAAGTATAAATCAGACCTATAATAATAACACCAGACTTGTCATCAGAGACTATAAAAGTCAGAAGATCCTGGACAGATGTCATATAGATCCTAAGAGAACACAAATGCCACTATACCTGGCAAAATTCTCAATTGCCATAGATGGAGAAACCAAGATATTCCATGACAAAATCAAATTTACACAATATCTTTCCACAAATTCAGCCTTACAAAGGAGAATAGAGGAAAACCACCAACACAAGGAGGGAAATTATAAATGGACTGGATAGGTAAACGGGACCCAACATTTTGCATGCTTACAGGAAATCCACCTCTGTGACAAAGACAGACACTATGTCAGAGTAAAAGGCTGGATAACAATTTCCCAAGCAAATGGTTCCAAGAAACAAGCTGGAGTAGCCATTCTAATATAGAATAAAATCGACTTTCAACCAAATGTTGTCAAAAATGATAAGGACAAACACTTCATACTCAGCAAAGAAAAAAATCTTCCAAGATGAACTCTTAATTCTGAACATCTCTGCTCCAAATACAAGGGCATACACATTCATAAAGGAAACTTTAGTAAAGCTCAAAGCACACATTGCACCTCACACAAAAGTAGTGGGAGTTTTCAACTCCCCACTCCCATTAATGGACAGATCATGGAAATAGAAACTAAACAGAGACACAGTGAAACTAACAGAAGTTATGAACCAAATGGTTTTAACAGATATCTATAGAATATTTCATTCTAAAACAAAGAATATATCTTCTTCTCAGCACCTCATCGAACCTTTTACAAAATTGACCATATAATTTGTCACAAAACAGGCTTCAACAGATACAAGAAGATTGAAATAATTTCATTCATTCTATCAGATGACCAAGGACTAAGGCTGGTCTTCAATAGCAACAAAGGCAACAGTAATGCCACATACACATGGAAGCTAATCAATGCTCTACTCAATGATAATTTGGTCAAAGAAGAAATAAAGTAATTACAGACTTTTTAGAATTCAATGAAAATGAAGGCACAACATACCCAAACTTATGGGATACATTAAAGTAGTGATAAAAGGAAAACCCATACCTCTGTCTCCAAAAAGAAACTGTAGAGAGCATACACTAGCAGTTTGAAAATACATCTGAAAGATCTAGAACAAAAATAAGCAAATACACCCAAGAGTAGACAGCAGGAAATAATCAAACTCAAGGCTGAAATCAACCAAGTAGAAACTAAAAGAACTATACAAAGAATGAACAATACCAGGAGCTGGTTCTTTGGGAAAATCAACAAGATAAATAAAAGCTCAGCAAGAGTAACCAGAGGTCATAGAGACAGTATCCAAATTAATAAAATCAGGAATGAAAAGGTAAATATAACAAGAGAAAATGAGGAAATTAAAAAAAACCATCAGCTCCTATGACAAAAGCTTATACTCAACAAAATTGGACAATCTGGATGTAATCAACAATTTTCTAGAATGGTACTGAGTATCGTAGTTATCAGGATCAGATAAATCATCTAAACTCATAATCTCTAAAGAAATAAAAGCAGTCACGTATAGTCTCCCAACCAAAAATAGCTCAGGACCAGATGGGTTTAGTGTAGAATACTACCAGACCTTCCAAAAATCTAAAAGCAATACTCTTCAAACTATTCCACAAAACAGAAACAGAAGGAACACTTCCCAATTCATACTCTGAAGCCACAATTATGCTCATACTTAAGCCACATAAAGATCCAGCAAAGAAAGAGAACTTGAGACCAATTTATGAATATTGATGTAAATATACTCAATCTAATTCTTGCAAACTGAATCCAAGAACACATCAAAATGATCATCCATAATGATCAAGTAGGCTTCATCATAGGGATGCAAGGATGTTTCAATATATGGAAACCCATCATCATAATCCTCTATATAACAAAATTCATGGAAAAACCCCACATGATTATTTCATTAGATGCTGAGAAAGCATTTGACAAAATTCGACATCTCTTCATGATAAAAGTCTTGGAAAGACCATGAATTCAAGCAATATACAGCAAGCCAGTGTCAATATCAAACTAAATGGAGACAAACTTGAAGCAACCCCTCTAAAATCAGGGACCAGACAAGGCTGCCCACTATCTTCCTACCTATTCAATATAGTACTGGAAGTCCTAGACATAGGAATTAGACCACAAAAGGAAAAAAAAAGATACAAATAGTTAAGGAAGAAGTCAAAATATCACTAATAATCTAAAATACCTTGGTGTGAATCTAACCAAGCAAGCTACAGATCTGTATCACAAGAACTTCAAGTCTCTGAAGAAAGAAATTGAAGATCTCAAAAGATAGAAAGGTATCCCATGTTCATGCATTGGCAGGATTAATATAATAAAAATGGTCGTTTTGCCGAAGGCAATCTACAGATTCAATGCAATCCTCATCAAAATTCCAACCCAATTCTTAATAGATATAGAAAGAGCAATTTACAAATTCATTTGGAATAACAAAAAACCCAAGGTAATGAGAACTATTCGCAACAATAAAAGAACTTCTGGGGAAATCACCATCCCAAACCTCAAGCTGTTCTACAGAGCAATAGTGATAAGAATTGCATGGTATTGGTACAGAGACAGGCAGGAAGATCTATGGAATAGAATTGAACACCCAGAAATGAACCTACATACCTATTGTCACCTGACCTTTGACAAAGAGCTAAAACCATTCAGTGGAAAAAGGACAGCATTTTCAACAAATGGTGCTGGTTCAACTGGAGGTCAGCCTGTAGAAGAATGCAAATTGATCCATTCTTATCTCCTTGTACAAAGCTCAAGTCCAAGTGGATTAAGGACCTCCACATAAAACCAGATATGCTGCAACTAATAGAAGTGAAGGTGGGGAAGAACCTCGAATTCTTGGGCACAGGGGAAAAGTTCCTGAACAGAACACCAATGTCTTCTGCTTTAAGTTAAGAATTGACA
>NW_021605350.1:644203-686669 GCF_004785775.1 Grammomys surdaster | reverse complement strand
AATTTCAAAAGTTTCTAGGAGTTGCTAATTGGCTAAGATCCTATTTTTAAGCTCTCCATAAAAGAATTTAAGTCTCTGTTCAATATTCTCAAGAGAGATGTAAATCCTAATTTTCCTTAACAATTAATTGACAAAAGAGAGGTAATCTCACAAAAAGTAGAAGCTATTACTAATCAATATATTATATAGTCTGATTAGTTGTCAGCAGTGCTATAACAATCCTTTGACAGAAGATTATTAATATAGATTTATATATCCTTAAATAGGGTCTTCATGACTCTTTGAGTGTGGAAGGAGCGACTGTTGGCGCTTCTGCCCTGATTTTACAAGAACTCTGAAAAATTGGCTTTAAAAACAAAAGAGGGGGACTTCCGGTTTGGGCCCGAGCTTAGAGCAGGTCACAGGCTGCAGCTCTGTACCCAACCCCAGAAAACTGAGAGAAACAGGAACTCCCAGGAGCTTGAACTCACGCAGCATCCCAGGTAAGGAAAAAGCAGCACTCACCCCAAACAGGGAGCAACCGGGAACCACTGGGACCCAGGAATTCACTCCTGGCCCGGAGCGGGCTCCATCCGGTCTGGGCCCGAGCACTTGCGAATCCCGGGAGGCAGCTCCGAACCCAATCTCGCAGAATCCAGAGGAAGCGGGGCTCGCAGGACCTCTGTACCAAGCAGGGTCTTGGGCTAGGAGGTGGCAGTGCTTGCCCCCAAACAGGGAGCGGCTAGGACCCACTGGGACCCAGGAGTTCACTCCAGGCCCGGAGCGTGGGTTCCTTCCGGTCTGTGCCGGAGCAGATCCCGAGAGTCAGCTCTGCACCCAATCTCACAGATCCTAGAGGTAGCTGGGCTCTTGGTGGCTCTAGCTAGCTCAAGCAGTTTCTTAGGCTAGGAGGTGGCAGTGCTCGCCCCCAATCAGGGAGCAATTGGGACCCACTGGGACCCACTGGGACCCACTGGGACCCACTGGGACCCAGGAATCCGCTCCTGACCCGGAGCCCCGGTCCCTTCCGGTTTCCACCTGAGCACCGAGCACATCTTGTGCCTCAGCTCTAACTCAAGCAGCAAAACCCATCCTAAACAGTTCTGACACAACCTAGATAATAGGAAAGACAGGCCCCAGTCAGAGACAGCACTGATAGCACAAAGGTGACCCAGATGGCGAAAGGCAAGCGCAAGAACACAAGCACCAGCAACCCAAGGTACTTGCCATTATCAGAACCTAGTTCTCCCACATTAGAAAGTCCTGAACTCCCCATATCACCAGGAAAACAAGAACCAGATCTAAAATCACTTCTAGAGGACTACAAGAAGGAAGTAAATAACACTATCAAAAAACTTGAGGAGAACACAGGAAAACAGGATGAAGTCCTTAAAGAAACACCAAAATCCTTTAAAGAATTACAAGAAAACACAAACAAACAGATGAAGGAATTGAACAAAACCATCCAGGACATAAAAATGGAAGTGGAAACAATAAAGAAATCACAGAGGGAGACTATCCTGGAGATAGAAAACCTAAGAAAGAAATCAGGAGTCATAGACACAAGCATCACCAACAGAATACAAGAGATAGAAGAAAGAATCTCAGATGCAGAAGATACCTTAGAAAATATTGACACAACTATCAAAGAAAATGCAAAACGCAAAAAGTTGTTATCTCAAAATATCCAGGAAATCCAGGACGCAATGAGAAGACCAAACCTAAGGATAATAGGTATAGATGAGAGTGAAGATTCCCAACTTAAAGAGCCAGTAAATATCTTCAACAAAATTATTGAGGAAACTTCTCTAACCTAAGGAATGAGATGCCCATAATCACACAAGAAGCCTACAGAACGCCAAACAGATTAGATCAAAAAAGAAATACCTCCCGTCACATAATAATCAAGACACAAAATGCACAAAACGAAGAAAGAATTTTAAAAGCAGTAAGGGAAAAAGGTCAAATAACATATAAAGGCAAACCTATCAGAATTACACCTGACTTCTCACCAGATACTATAAAAGCCAGAAGATCCTGGACAAATATCATACAAACCCTAAGAGAACATAAATGCCAGCCCAAGCTACTTTACCCAGCAAAACTCTCAAATTACCATAGATGGAGAAACTAAGATATTCCATGACAAAACTGAATTTACACAGTATCTTCCCACAAATCCAGCTTTACAAAGGATAATAGCAGGAAAGCTCCAATACAAGGAGGGCAATCATACCCTAGAAAGAGCAAGAAAATAATCCTTTTCCATCAAACCCAAAAGAAGATAACCACACAAACGATGTCTCCACTATTAGCAAAAATGACAGGAAGCAACAACACCCTCTCCTTAATATCTCTTAACATCAATGGGCTCAATTCCCCAATAAAAAGGCATAGGCTAACGGACTGGATATGCAAACAGGACCCAGCTTTTTGCTGCTTACAGGAAACCCACCTCAGTGACAAAGACAGACATTACCTTAGAGTAAAAGGTTGGAAAACAATTTTTCAAGCAAGTGGTCCTAAGAAACAAGCGGGAGTAGCCATTCTAATATCGAATAAAATCAACTTTCAACTTAAAACTATCAAAAAGGATAAGGAAGGGCATTTCATACTTGTCAAAGGAAAAGTCAACCAACACGAACTCTCAATTCTGAATATCTATGTGCCAAATACAAGAGCGTCGACTTTCATAAAAGAAACCTTACTAAAGCTCAAAACACACATTGCACCTCACATAATAATAGTGGGAGACTTCAACACCCCACTCTCAGCAATGGATAAATCATGGATACAGAAACTAAATAGAGATACAGTAAAACTAACAGAAGTTATGAACCAAATGGACTTAACAGATATCTATAGAACATTTCACCCTAAAGCAAAAGAATATACCTTTTTCTCAGCACCTCATGGTACCTTCTCCAAAATAGACCATATAATTGGGCACAAGACAGGCCTCAACAGATATAAGAAAATTGAAATAATTCCCTGCACCCTATCAGATCACCATGGTCTAAGGCTGGTCTTCAAAAATGACAAAGAGAATGGAAAGCCCACATTCACATGGAAACTGAACAACACCCTACTCCTTGATAATCAGGTAAGGGAAGAAATAAAGAAAGAAATTAAAAACTTTTTAGAATTTAATGAAAATGATGACACATCATACCAAAATCTATGGGATACAATGAAAGCAGTGCTAAGAGGAAAATTCATAGCTCTAAGTGCCTACAAAAAGAAACTGGAGGGAGCATACACTAACAGCCTGACAGAGCACCTGAAAGACCTAGAACAAAAAGAAGCTAATACACCCAAGAGGAGTAGACGGCAGGAAATAATCAAACTCAGGGCTGAAATCAACCAAATAGAAACAAAAAGAACTATCCAAAGAATCAATAAAACCAGGAGCTGGTTCTTTGAGAAAATCAACAAGATAGATAAACCCTTAGCTAGACTAATCAGAGGGCAGAGAGACAGTATCCAAATTAATAAAATCAGAACTGAAAAGGGTGACATAACAACAGAAACTGAGGAAATTAAAAAAATCATCAGATCCTACTACAAAAGCCTATATTCAACAATATTGGAAAATTTGGATGAAATGTACAATTTCCTAGACAAATACCAGTTACCAATGTTAAATGTTTAGATAAACCATCTAAACAGTCCCATAACCCCAAAAGAAATAGAAGCAGTCATTAAAAGTCTCCCTACAAAGAAAAGCCCGGGACCAGACGGTTTTAGTGCAGAATTCTATCAGACCTTCAAGGAAGACCTAATTCCAATTCTTTTCAAACTATTCCACAAAATAGAAACAGAAGGTACACTACCCAACTCATTCTTTGAAGCCACAATTACACTCATACCTAAGCCACACAAAGACCCAACAAAGAAAGAGAACTTCAGGCCGATCTCTCTTATGAACATTGATTCAAAATTACTCAATAAAATTCTAGCGAACCGAATCCAAGAACACATCAAAACAATTATCCATCACGATCAAGTTGGCTTCATCCCAGGAATGCAGGGTTGGTTCAATATTCGGAAATCCATCAATGTAATCCATTATATAAACAAACTCAAAGAAAAAAACCACATGATCATCTCAAATGCTGAGAAAGCATTTGACAAAGTTCAACACCCCTTCATGATAAAAGTCTTGGAAAGGTCAGGAATTCAAGGTCCATACCTAAACATAGTGAAAGCAATATACAGCAAACCAGTAGCCAGCATTAAACTAAATGGAGAGAAACTTGAAGCAATCCCACTAAGATCAGGGACTAGGCAAGGCTGCCCACTCTCCCCCTACTTATTTAATATAGTATTGGAAGTCCTAGCCAGAGCAATTAGGCAACACAAGGAGGTCAAAGGGATACAAATTGGAAAAGAAGAAGTCAAAATCTCACTATTTGCAGATGATATGATAGTGTACTTAAGTGACCCCAAAACTTCCACCAGAGAACTCCTAAACCTGATAAACAACTTTAGCAAAGTGGCTGGATATAAAATTAACTCAAGTAAATCAGTAGCCTTCCTCTACTCAAAAGATAAACTGGCTGAGAAAGAAATTATGGAAATGACACCCTTCAAAATAGTCACAGATAATATAAAATACCTTGGTGTGAACCTAACCAAGCAAGTAAAAGACCTGTATGACAAGAACTTCATTCCCCTGAAGAAAGAAATCGAAGCAGATCTCAGAAGATGGAAAGATCCCCATGCTCATGGATTGGAAGGATTAATATAGTAAAAATGGCTATTTTGCCAAAAGCCATCTACGGATTTAATGCAATCCCCATCAAATTTCCCACTCAATTCTTCTCAGAGATAGAAAGAGCAATCTTAAAATTTATTTGGAATAACAAAAAACCCAGGATTGTGAAAACTACTCTCAGCAATAAAAGAACTTCTGGAGGAATCACCATCCCCGACTTGAAGCTGTACTACAAAGCAATAGTGATAAAAACTGCATCGTATTGGAACAGAGACAGGCAGGAGGATCAGTGGAATAGAATAGAAGACCCAGAAATGAACCCCCATACCTATGGTCACTTGATCTTTGACAAAGGGGCTAAAACCATCGAATGGAAAAAAGATAGCATTTTCAACAAATGGTGCTGGTCCAACTGGTGGTCAGCATGTAGAAAAATTCAAATTGATCCATACTTATCTCCTTGTACAAAGCTCAATTCCAAGTGGATTAAGAACCTCCACCTAAAACCAGCCACACTGAAACTAATAGAAGAGAAACTGGGAAAAAGCCTGGAACACATAGGCACAGGGAAAAGGTTCCTGAACAGAACACCAATGGCCTGTGCTCTAAGACCAAAAATTGACAAATGGGACCTCATAAAGCTGCAAAGCTTCTGTAAAGCAAAGGACACAGTCAATAGGACAGAGCGGAAACCAACAGATTGGGAAAAGATATTCACCAACCCTACATCTGATAAAGGGCTAATATCCAAGGTATACAAAGAACTGAAGAAATTAGACACTAGACAATCAAAGAACCCTATTAAAAAATGGAGCACAGAGCTGAACAAAGAATTCTCAACTGAGGAAGCTCGAATGGTTGAGAAGCACCTAAAGAAGTGTTCAGCATCCCTAGTCATCAGGGAAATGCAAATGAAAACAACACTGAGATTCCACCTCATGCCAGTCAGAATGGCTAAGATCAAAAACACAGGTGACAGTACATGTGGGCGAGGATGTGGAGAAAGAGGAACACTCCTCCACTGTTGGTGGGATTGTAAACTGGTACAACCACTATGGAAGGCAGTCTGGCGGTATCTCAGAAAATTGAACATAGTGTTACCTGGGGACCCAGCTATACCACTCCTGGGCATATACCCAAAAGAAGTTTCAACATACAACAGGGACACATGCTCCACCATGTTCATAGCAGCCTTATTTATAATAGCCAGAAGTTGGAAAGAACCCAGATGCCCTTCAGCAGAAGAATGGATGCAGAAAATGTGGTACATTTATACAATGGAGTACTACTCAGCTATTAAGAACAATCAGTTCACAAAATTCCTAGGCAAATGGATGGAGTTGGAAAATATCATCTTGAGTGAGATGACCCAATCTCAAAAGAACATACATGGTATGCACTCACTGATAAGTGGATATTAGCCCAAAAGCTCACAATTTCTAAGAATCTACATATAGACCACATAAAACTCACATAGAAGAAGGAAGATCAAAGTATGAGTGCATTGGTCCTTTCTAGAAGGAGTATCAAAAGTTTCAACCAGAACTCCCAAAGTCTAAACCAGAGAGCACAAAGGGAGGGACTCACGCACCTGTATAGGGAATTGAGGGTGACCTTGTTAGACTTCAGTGAAAGTGGAGGGCCAAGGTCCCCGAAAGTTTGGATCCCCTACTGTGTGGGAATTCGAGAGCAGGGAGATAGGACTGGGAGGATGTTTGGAGCACACCATCACAAAAATTAGGAGGAGGGGGTATGGGATAAGGGATTTTGGGGGAGAATGAGAAAGGAGATAACATTGAAGGGTAAATACGTATAATATCCAATAAAAAACCCACACAGATAAAGGATTTTTTAAAAAAGGGAGTTTACTTATGTTAAATTAATTTCAAAAGTTTCTAGGAGTTGCAAATTGGCTAAGATCCTATTTTAAGCTCTCCACAAAAGAACTTAGACCTCTGTCCAATATTCTCAAGAGAGAGGTAAACCCTAACTTCCTCAACAGTTAATTGACAAAAGAGAGGTAATCTCACAAAAAGTAGAAAAAGCTATTTCTAATCGATATATCATATAGTCTGATTAATTGTCAGTGATGCTATAAAAGTCCTTTGACAAAAGATTATTAATATAGATTTATATATCCTTAAATAAGGTCTTCATGACTCTCTGAGTGTGGAAGGAGCAACTGTTGGCGCTTCTGCCCTGATTTTACAAGAACTCTGAAAAATTGGCTTTAAAAACAAAAGAGGGGGAATGGTACCCCTCAGAAGGAGTGCCCCTGAAATACTCTCCATCATGCCTTGGTCACTTTTATCTCTCTAAAGCTGAAAGCTCTTGGAAAATCTGCTGCTGACTGCCTCTGGCACCACCAAGACCAACAAAACTTTGCCACAGATATGGGGAAGGACCCTCTTACCCTTAAAGGGAATGGCCCAGACCCAGTTCCCTTATGGAGCTGAGGACTGATATGCCTGTCCGATACCACAGAAAGCACAGCTAACCGGGTACCAAAAAGATTAATGAAAAAAATAAATACCTCCACAAAGCCAGGCCCAACCATAAATACGATGAATAAAAATTTACATCCAGGGAAGAGAAATCTCCCTGAGAATCCCCTTCTTTTTCCTTTCCAGGTAAAAATGAATCACCCGTGATGTCTGCGGTTAGAAGTTCTAATCCAGATGCTGGCCTCCGAACTTATACTACTCAGACCTTTGAAGGGACACTGACAAGAACATCAAACAGCTAGAGATTGACATCACTAATCTGAAGAAATCCTTCGTTTCGCCGTCTGAAGAGACTTCCTAAAATCACAAAGATCTGTATTGGACTTGATTTACTCTATTACAATAGAAAAACTGTATACAGCTCTTGACTGTGTACAACCCTCAAAGAAGAAGGTTGCCTTTACATAGACAAGACAAGGAGGGTTAAAGAGAGCATGAAACAGGTAGGCAAGACCCTAAGAAAAATCAGGTACAAGAATTGGTTTTCAGCCTCTCCAAGGTTGTCAACTCTATTTCATCCCATCTTGGGACCATTATTGGGTTCTTTTTGCTTTTTTCTGCTAGTCTCTGACTCTCAAATAGGCAGACTAACTCTGTGATACAACAGATAAATAATTTGGTAGCAAAACCTACTCAGATACAGTATCATTAGTTGGCTATGGAGAACCACGAGACTCAAGATGAGGTTGTTACTTTATACAGGGTGTTTCCAAAACACCCAACCTAAAAGGGGGGACTTCTGCCCCTAGACCAAGCAGAGAGGGGCCACTCAGAACCCCCTCTGACTGGCGATCTGAATTCTTGCTTAGGCTGCGAGGCTAAGCACTGCAAGGGAATATCAATGAAAGATAAAAATATCTATTTGTGTTCCCTGAGGGACAAGCCTGACTGCATAGGGGTTGATGTCAAAAGTATCCCCTCTCCAGGAAAAAGACATCGGGATGGGTATGGCCCTCATGTCTCACTGGAAAACAACAGGGGGACTGGAGCCATTACAAGGTCCCCTTCAAATACTGGAGGTCAGGCCTCTATCCCTGCCTTCACAAGTTTAGAATTGCCACAGCCCTTCTATACTTAGAGAAGGGAGGAGATGTCAGGGGCAGCCCTGCTTACCCACTGAAGGCCTAAAATCAGCCATAGGCCTAAAATCAGCAATAGGCCTGTCATACATGTATACTAACACCAAGTCTTGGGTCTCTGTGGAAAAACATTGAAACAGATGGCTATAAGCTAATGTCAACAGGCAGCTTTTGTGGAAATTTACAAGCCTGAGTAGTCACAGACCTTGTAAATAGGTAGCCTTGGCAGACAATACCAACTTAGATAAAGACAAGCAAGTCATAGGCAGAGTCATAGTGACTTGTCCCCTGAACCTTCACCCAGCTGATACCTGGTTCTGATGATATCTGTATTCCTCCTGATCACCCACACTCCAGTGTCATCTCCTTCCCCACATCCTGCCTTTCTGTGTTGATAACCCCTGTGTGAATGAATTATGATTTGAGAAAAAATGAATTATAAAAAAAAGAAAAAAAGAGAATATACTTAAATTTTACAAATACTATTTGATGCATTTTATAGTGATTAGTTTTGTTTGACTTTGATGTGTATCCTTGAAATTAAACTATTGCTTACAAAAAAAAAAGAAAAAAAATAGAAAGTTAAGTTATAAGTCAATAAAAAAGAGGACAAAGTAGGTATAAGTAAAAATATATATATTAACAGGACTATATGCAAAAATAGATGAGATGTGGGGCTTGGAGCGGGACAGAAGATTTGGACATCTCTGTAACCCAAGCTATGGGTTCTAAAGGGCTGCAAACTCAAGATCCTCTGGCCAGCATCTGGATTAGAACTTCCAAGAGCAGACATCACGGGTGATTCATTTTACCTGGGATGCTGCCTGTGTTAAAGCTCCTGGGAGTCCCTCTTTCTCTCGGTTTTCTGGGGCTGGGTGCTGAGCTGCCGCCTGTGACCTGCTCTATGCTTGGGCCCAGACTGGAAGTCCCCATAACTTAACTTTCTATTCATTAACATTGGTACTTTTGCTTCAGTGCATAAGAATGGCCCTCTCATCATGGGAGGAGACTCAGTATCCTCTCACAGAAAGATCGACAAGATGATAGAACAGAAGATGTATGGGACAGGGATTTTCCTGTGTGGAATGCAACACAGATGTGCAAACAAGGTTGATCATTGTGAAGTAGGTAAATGATCCCAGCCCTGAGACAAGAAATTTGGCCATAAACAGCTCAGAGAGGAGCTCTTTGAAGTGCACAGATGTCCTGAAGTGCACTGAGTATGGGGAAAGGATGGGCTGAGCTTTACAAAGGAAGACAAAGGAATTGAGTGTAGAAGCACACATGGGCCTAAAGCTCACATGCTGGAAATTGGCCAAGAAGGAAAAGGTTTATGCATAGTGCAAAGAAAGCCTATGGGACAGAAGTCATAAAGAGTTCATGAATATTATTTAGTGAATGTTGTGCTTGACACACAACAAAGAAAATCATGTGAAGGCTGTTGTCATTTCTGTCCCAGCTGAACTGTTAGCTCTTTCATTCTACCATATTTTGAATTTACAAAATGATATTGAGAATTATACCCTCTGAACAATACCCAATTCCACATGCCCAGCTTAGGCTGAGTGAGCATTCAATAAATTATTATTCTATGTAAAGCTACTACATAGAAAATTTTCTGGCCTAGTAAATTCCTCAATTCATTTGTTCTCCTTTGTAAAGCCCAGCCCATCCTTCCCCCATACTCAGTGCACTTCCGGACCTCTGTGCACTTCAAAGAGCTCCTCTCTGAGCTGGCATCAAATACACACTTCTCCCTGGTTTCAAAATACAGTTATTCAGTCCCCCTTGTCAAAAAATTTTGCAGCTATGATGATAGAGATTTATCCGTCCCTCTGCCCACTAGTCCCACAGTCTATACCCACCCTCTATGCTTGTCTGGATTGCGTTGAGGCCTCCACCTTTAACATAACTGTAGCCATTTTGTACTCAGTCTCCATTTGGCTCATAAGGTGAAATAAATTTCATGTTCTTAGACTCCACTTCTCATAAGTAATTATCCACAGCTGACACCGAAGAATATTATTGATAAGCCAAAAAGTTGTTTAATCAATCATGCTTTCTCGTCTTAGTGCTCTGAAATTCTCCTGTTCACCACCTATCCAACCCTCCTTCCTTACTCAGAACCAATCAGCTTAAAAGTTAGCCTACAATACTTTGTCTGGTAAGCCAGGATATAATATTATTCTCCTTCTTGGCTTTTAAACTTTTGAACATGTATTTTCCTATAAAAAGTCTGCCCTGATAATTGTTTGATATCATAGTTTCAGACTCATTTCTAAACTATGAACATGATCTGACCACTATTAAGGTCATTAAATTTAATAAACTATTTTTGCTTAACTGAGACCTATGTTTGTATGGTTGGTGTGGAGATTCCTGAACCCCAAAAGAATGTAGTTTGCTTATCATTGACTTTATAGCTAATATACACGTATAAAAGGATATAGTCCATATTCATCTTTCTGAGTCCAGGATTCCTCACTAGGAAGGATTTTTTTCTATTGCTTGCTTGTCAATTTCATGTTGCTGTGTGTGTGTGTGTGTGTGTGTGTGTGTGTGTATGTGTGTGTGTTGTTTATCCATTCTTCTGTTAAGGGACATCTAGGTTGTTTCTAATTTATGGCTATTATAAACAGGCCAGCAGTGAACATGGCTGAACAAGGGTCTGTGTGGTAGAATGAAGTATCCTTTGGGTATGTGCCCAAGAGTGGTGTAGCTGGATACTGATGTAGATTTCTTTCTGAGGATCCACCACACTGTTATCCATAGTGGCTGGATGAATTTTCATTTCCACTAGGAATGTATAAATGTTCCTTTACTTCACATTGTTTCAAGATTGAGCCGTCACTTGTTTTATCTTTGCCATCAGATCCTGTTTGAGGGCATTTAAACCTGTTTCTAGTTAGGGTATGGCTCATCCCTTAGTACACACCTTTACTCCTTCTGGCTGGAATACAGACACACCTTTAGTATGCACCTTTATTCCAACATAAGGAAGGTAACATAGTTTGTAGAGGGAAGCATTCATGTTTGAAAGAGATATATCATTGAGTGGCTGAAAAAGTGATGAATCAGAGAAAGTTTTAACAGAATAGAATATGCCCAATTCTCATGAAAAGAGAGAGGGAAGAGCAGCTACTTAAGAGACAGATAGTACAGGAAGAAGAGAGTACAGTACATGAATACAGTAGGGTTCATGGAGTGCAGCAGAGTTGATAGGGAGAGTAGAGAAGCACAGAGAGGGAGAAAGAGGCAATTTTACTGAGATAGTTTTATGGAGAGAACAAGCTAGACACAGGTAAAGACAGATTGAAGAGAGATTGAGAAATCAGAAGATTAGGAAAGATTGCTAGAGTTAGTTTGATGCCAATCAGAGAAATTCCGATGAGGAAAGAAAAGCCAGATTGAACAAATCATCTGGGAGAGGAGTTTGAGCCCAGAACAGCTATGTTGAAACAGTGCGTTTGAATTCAGAAAGAACTAGAAAAGTGAGCTTATTCAGCAGCAAGTCTCAGAGGCTGAAAACATTCTAGGCCTAGAATTTCAGAGGGTATAAGCTTCCAGTACTAGACCTAGGTTAGCCAACATGTTAGTAAGCCTCCCAGAAAGTTATTACAACAGGAGAGTATGTTATATTTACATTAATGTTATTTAGTTTTCACATATCACTACTAGAACTTCTTAAGGTCTAGCTAAAATGTTAAGGTGTAGATGAAATGTTAAAGCCTTATGTGAAATGTCAAGGCATAGGTAACTGTTACCTGGCTAGCCTGCCATTTTGTTCTGTTACTAATATAAGAAAACTTTCTCACAGGTTGTATCTCCTGCTACTAGGAAACTTTCTCATGCCCAAGTTGATTCCATATTCGGCTATGTTCTGTGCCCTTGGAAATCAATCATGATAGAGTCAATAGAACTGCTTTGTGTAGCTACTCACAATGAGTTTGGATCTGACCCAACCACCTTGCATCACTTTCTGCACTTGTGTATAAGCTTTTATGGTATTTGCCTTTAAAAGCTGCCTCCCATCTATTTAAAATAAGACTTTCATTTTGAGTAGGGGTCAAATAGGTTTAGGTTCCCAAGACCTCCCTAGAAACTGACATTGTACTTGGCAGAAGAGAGACATGTACACAGGTGACTGACATCCTGGTTAGCAGGTTAAGACATGAATGTTAGATAAGGCAAATCCTCTGTCACAGTTGAATACCCCACTCAATGGGATCAGGATAAGTGTGAAACAAGGACATGTTCCTAAAGAAATCTATCCTTAAATCCTGATGGTGGAATAACACTTGGCTCATATGTTTGTAGATCTGAGGCTTAAAAAGCTCTATAGGACCCTAACCCAGAGTCATGGTTCAGCTCTTTGTTTTCTTTTTTTTTATTGAATATTTTACTTATTTACATTTCAGATGATATTCCTTTTCCCCATGAACTCACCCATAAAGCTACTTTCCCATCCCTCCTCCTTCTCCTTTTTGCTTTTATAATATTTTAATTTTCATGCAGGTATTGATGTCAGTTCTAGGTTGAGGAACTAGCAAAACAATAGATGCAAATAGTCAAGGAACAAGCAAGACAATAAACAGCAATAGTCAAAGAACAAGCAAGGAAGTAAACAGAGTCCAGAGATAACCATTTCTAAGGGCTTATCAGGATGATCAAAATATCTGAGTCTACTTCCCTGTCCTAGCCCAAAGTCATTTTCGTGCCTGAAGCCTACTTCTTTGTTCTATCCTTAGATTTATATTCCTGCCTGTAACTACTTCTGTGTTCTAGCCTAAGATTTAGATTCATGGCTTTTTTAATAATACTTTTTAATTGCAGATTTTATGTACATTTCAGATATTAACCCCCTTTCCCCATTCCCCCCACACCCCAGGGACCCCAAATCACATCCTCCCTCCTCCTGCTTTTACTAGGATGTGTCCCCTCCCACCTACCCACTTCTACCTCCCCACCCTTGAATTCCCCCACACTGGGACATCCAGCCTTCACAGGACCAAGGACCTACTCTCCCACCTATGCCTGACAAGGCTGTCCTCCCCTACATATACGGCTGGAGCCATGGGTCCCTTCCTATGTGCCTCAGGCTGGTGTTGTAGACCCTGGGAGCTCTGGTTGGTTGGTATTGTTGCTCTCCCCATGGGGCCCACAAACCAATTCAGCTCCTTCAGCCTTCACTCTAACTCCTCCATTGGGAACCTTTTTGTTACTCCTTCTAAGAATGATCAAAGCACCCACACTTTGGTCTTTCTTCTTTATGAGACTCATGTGGTCCGTGAGTTTTGTCTTGGGTGTTGCAAGCTTTTGGGCTAGTAGCCAATTATCAATGAGTGCATATCATGTGCATTCTTTTGTTATTAGGCTACCTCACTCAGGATGATATTTTCTATTCCACCCATTTGCCTATGAATTTCATGAATTCATTGTTTTTGATAGCAAATTGTTCTTTATAACTCTATGAAGAATTGAGTTGAAATTTTCATGGTGATTGTATTGAATCTGTAGACTGCTTTCGGAAAGATAGCCATTTTTACTATATTAATCCTGCCAATCCATGAGCATGGGAGATCTTTCCATCTTTTGAGATCTTTGATTTCTTTTTTCAGAGACTTGAAGTTCTTGTCATACAGATCTTTCACTTGCTTGGTTAGATTCACACCAAGGTATTTTATATTATTTGTGACTATTGTGAAGGATGTCATTTCCCTAATTTCTTTCTCAGCCTGTTTATCCTTTGAGAAGAGGAAAGCTATTGATTTGTTTGAGTTGATTTTTTAACCAACCACTTTGCTGAAGTTGTTCATCAGGTTTAGGAGTTCTCTGGTGGAAGTTTTGTGGTCACTCAAGTATACTATCATATCATCTGCAAATAGTGATATTTTGAGTTCTTTTCCTATATGTATCCCTTTGACTTCCCTTTGTTGTCTAGGTGGCAGGCAATCCACTCAGAGTGGTATGGCCCCTGGCAGCCACACAGCCCACAGACTTTGACCTGGATTGAGGCTGTAGCACAGACCACGGACATCTACACAGCCTTTTGTGGTAACATGGGCCATAGACATCAACACTGACCCTGGCTGCACTAGGACCACAGACCCAGACATTGCCTTCTGTGGCAGCACCACCCAGATATCACCATGGCTCCAGGGGGCAGTCCAGGCCACTCAAATTGGTATGCCTCACAGACCAATGGACATCAACGTAGTTTTAGGTATCCTAGCACAGGCTAGGAACACATGGACCATGAACATCAACAAAGACCTTGGCTTCCCCAGGGCATTGGACCCAAACATACCTCTCAGGAGCAGCTCAGATCCTGACATAGCCATGATCTCAGTGGTCCTTTGAGGAGGTGTATTCCAGGAAGTGAACCATTCCTTATCTCTGGCCTGTGGCATTTCACAGTGTCAGGGTGATCTTGTGTTTGCAGGCTTAGTCTACATCTGCACAGGCTCCAGGTCATTGTATAACATGTTCTGCTGTTGACTTCAGCCTTCTCTCACACCTTTTACCTCCCTCAGGAATCTAGTGTCTCCTCTCTCCACGGCATTTGGGCCACTCTCTTCCATCTTTCCCACCTCCCCATCACACCTATTTCTTTGCAGTGTCACCTCGCTGACCTAGGCAGCTTTGGAATCACCCGTGCTCCCAAAATGCAGATCAGGTCTGCCTGAGCCATCTCTTGCAGTATTATAACTTGCCTTGTGGCAGAGGTACCAGAGATTTACAGATAAGCTCTCTTCTGTGCCATGAATGACAGAAAACAATGATTGTTAGTACTTATACACTGGTTATTACTTCATCTGTGTTAACTGGAAGGAAGCCAAGAGTGTGTTTATTTCCCTCCTGGAGATTAACCCACATGTACATTTCCATGTTTTTGGTTTCCAATGGTATTATGTATTTCCATCAGATTCTGACTTTCATGGTGAACTCCTGTCCACTGCTGCAGGCAGCAATGAACTTTATATCCATTTGCCTTCTTCCAAAGATAGTATTTTATTTCAGTTGCTCACTTAATAGGCTGCTCCCTCACCTCTGTAAGGAATAAGATAAAAATTCAGCTCTAATCTCTCCTCCATCGTTTGGCAGTTTAACTTGTCAAAATGAGTTGGTGCCCTCTTAATATCTTGGGACTGTTAGTTCTCTAGATCTCTGGTAAGGACAAAGAGAGATGAGCAAGGAAAACAGGTGAGTGGGTCACCCCTGAGTTCATGCTGTTTCCCATGTACTTCAGTCCATACATGGTGTATACAGGATTTCCCCTATTGGTGTTTCCATCACTATGCAGGAGGTTGTGACTTGACCTGCAGAAAATGGATGGATCTTGGAAACAACTATAACAATTTAATGTTCTATGTGATGTCAGGAGCCATAATGGGACAAGCTAATATTTAGCAGTTCATCATCCTGAAATGCTTGCCTTGGATTATTATATAATCTGCGACAAGTGTGCCCAATTAAGCAAGGCTGTGGTGGATGTATTTTAGGAAAGATCCTGCTATTAATATGCTTTTCCTATTATTATTATTATTATTAAACATATGTAACAATCACTAAGCAATAGCACACCCCTTTGGAGCAGATCTCTGTAGACCCACGAAGATGTACTGTCTTGTAGTGTTGCTATATAGACAAATAGATGACTTCTTAAGTCTTAATGATGATTCTATAAGAATTCCCAAAATTATATCAATGATTATTAAGCTCTTTTATAGTGGGACTGCTATTAAGTCCCTTTCTGATATTCAAAACTGCAATGAAAACTCTGCCAATCTCCCAAGTGTCATCAGTTATTTTGCCCTTAGATAGTAACCAAACTCTCTCCTGCTCAGAGCACATTCCAAGGTGGTTGTAAAACAATTAACCATAGGTCACTCAAAGGGAACTCATGATTTATTATAGGTACTAGGACAGAGGAGAAAATATTGCCTGGGTTGATCTATACAAAACTTCACTAATTTCTTAGTTATAGTTTTAAACCTTCAGTGAACCTGTGGAGGTAGACAAGTGATGGATGTTTAGCCAGGCCAGATAATTACTCCTAATGGATATGCATGTAAACTTTATCTGTTGTTGACTTCTGTTTCAATTTATGATTTGAATTTTGGTGTGAACTTGTGATGAACTTTTTAACATGTGATCAGGTACTCTGAATGATGTATAAGACAAAGGGACATTCGTTAGTGGCTCACTCCCCCCCCATTTCTCTTTCTCTCTCTGTCTCTCTCTGTCTCTCTCTCTGTCTCTCTCTCTGTCTCTCTCTGTCTCTCTCTGTCTCTCTCTGTCTCTCTCTCTCTGTCTCTGTCTCATCTCTCTTTCCTCTTTCTTCTCTGCTTAGAATCTCTCCACTTAGAGTTTTCCCTTTGTTAGAATTTTTTCCCTTTCCCCACTTACGACCTTTCCACTTTGTCTCTTAGCTAGCTTTCATAGGAAACTTTTTACACTTAGTAATAAACTACAATAGCTTCTTTAAGTGTCTTCTCTTACTGCAACCTCAAACCAACAGACCTACGTTAGAGCTTGGCAGCTCCTGCAGAGAGAGTTCTAAGGCTATTTGCCTAATTCTCTGCTGTCCCTGAGCTGAGGCGTTAAGTGCCAGAAACTGCAGTTTCTGGACAGAGGATACCATAGGGCAGGCCAGCTACATTAGCCTAACTCTAGGTCTTACCCACTGCTGACACTCTTCCCATCCCCCTCGGCTACCTCAAAAAGAACTGACCTGAGAAGAAGAAAGAAAAAGCTCCTTGTCCTCCCATCAAGCCTGGAATGGCTCCCAGCAATGTGAGAGATGATGAGGGCTTGAGGTGGGGCAAAGATGAAGAGAATGAAGAGAGTATTGACTTATACAATTCAGATGACCCAATAAAAAGTAAATTTATCCATGATATAACTAGGAGTAAGACAGACAAGAAGGGAATCCTCTAGATTTGTAGCTTGGAAAGTGTCGTAGTTTGCTTTCCATCACTGTCATAAATATCATGACCAAAAGCAACTTGGAGAGGAAAAGGTTTATTTGGCTTACAAATCCTGATCACAGTCGATTGTTGAGGGAAGCCAGGGCAGAAACTCCAGCAAGATCAGAGGCAGGAGCTATGAAGAAAAGATTCTGGCTTGCTCTCCATGGCTAGCTCAGTATGCTTTCTTCTACCCCTCAGGACTACCATGCAGTTCCATTACTATGACTTCACCCATGGTATCCTAGACCCTTCCATTATAATCATTAATTAAAAACGCCCCCACAGAGGCCTATATACAATCTCATACAAGCCATACCCCATCTAAGGTTCTCTCTCCCTAGCTATGTCAACTTGACAAAAAATACTAAACAGTACAAAACTGTGGTTCAACACTCGTGCGGGACGTGGGGTAGGCCAGGTTCCCGATGCTGTCTCTGGTCAGCGGGACTTGGAACTTGGTTGCACTTCCTGCTGAGTTTAGATCTCGCCTGTACTGCGGGGCTTGGGCTGCCCTTGTGCTGCAGGCAGCCGCAGGGTCCTGGGAGCAGTTTCTCAGGGGAGGAGGGGGTGCCTGTAACAGGGACAGAGCAGCCCGTGAAGGTGGTGTATGGACCGCAGCTGCAGGGGGGAGTGTCCCACAGATGGCTGCAGCAGGGATAGCAGGGAGGGAGGAGCCCCGTGGGGACCGCTGGAGTAGGGAGTGCAGGAAAGGCTTTCCTGGCACGAGTTTTCCACTTACACAAATGAGTCCAGAATCCCAGGAGACATGTGGAATTGAAGACACGGAGATTTTATTGGTCATGGTATGTTGGGAGCTGCGGCAGGTGCTGGCAAAGTCCGCCATCGCTAGGTGGCGCTGTCAGCCATAATTCTTCCTAGTAAACAAATAAACTGCGCATGTGCCATGGTAAAAGCCCGCCAAAGTTAAAGCCCATCCCACGGCGTTTGGCGCGCTACGAGTAAGCAGCCAATGAGAGGTGAATACGCCGCTCTAGGGTATATAGGGGCTTTCCCAGGGCTGGGGGTCGTCTTCTACCACCATTTTGGTTTATGGGAATAAACGTGTTTCTACGGAAGGATTCTGGTGTGTGTGTGTGTGTGTGTGTGTGTGTGTGTATGTTCTTGCCGGCGAGACGACTACACGCGCGCGCGCCACAATGGTAGTTGTATATGAATGGTGTGCTCTCCCACAAAATGCCAGGAGGGGCCCCCTTATATTGGGGAAGGGAAGGGCTAGGGAGATGAAGCTTTAGTCATCTTTGCCCAGGCCTTTAGGTAATTCATTAATATGTAAATCTTGAGGCAGAGGCCTGTTAATCTCTTGCCTTACATGACCTAGCATGGAGACTGCATGTTAGGTCTCTGGGTTCTGGGGGCGTGGCCAAACACCCCAGGATTTCTACAGCCCCACACAAAAAACAGAGAAACTGTGCTCCTAAATATAACGTACAAGTCCAGTGTAAAATCAACAGGTATGGCTCACACTCACTGAATTCATCCACAATGTATATAGTTCTGGTTGTTCCTAGCAATGAGAACGTGGAGAATTTTCTATTGCCAACTCCCTTGTTGAGCTTCTGCTATGCTAGTAGTAATTCTTGATTTTCTTGTGGTAAACTATATTTTTTTCTTCCTATCTACATTAGAGTCCTTCCCTGTATAGACAGACTGACATGAAAGGCAGTTTCTTTAACTCTGGGAAGTGCAGCAGCTAGGCTATCATTTTCCAATTCCTGAGTGATGGCTTTAAAGTGTCTTATCAGGATGTAACATCATGAGGAATAAAACCCACAGGGGAAGGCCTATCCCAAAGTGATGGGCTCAGAGAAGTTGGAAAGTGATTGTGAACTGGAGAAGGAGATGCCTCAGTGTTCAGAGAAGACTAAGGAGAGGAAAATGGGTGGGGGAGAGGGAGAAAGGTGGGAGAGATAGAGAGAATGAATATGAATCAATTCATCCTGCTTTTTATTCTGCTTTAAAAAATTTAATCCAATGTCTTTTAAGTCTTTCCTATGCAAACCACTGAAGATCACAGAGAAGAGTAAGCAGATGAGATGACTCCATGTAGTCTGTGTTGGTACCATTAAGGTGTTTTTCACTGTCTGCACAGACTTCCCAGCTGTTTCTCTCAGAGGAGTCCACAAGTCCATGGCAGGTGGGTGAAGCAGGCACATGGGGAGTTATTGTTCAGGACTCAAGCACTGTGGAAGGGCTCTTCAGTGTTTGAAGACAGTGATAAAGTGCAAAGTCCTCAGGCTGAAGGTCTTCAATTGTGAGGGTGAATTCTGTTGCATATCCTCTGCCAGTGAACCTGGTGGGGACTCCATCAGTCCTGACTGAAGTGTGGTAAATGAGGCCTTTGATGGTTTGCCCTGGTCTCTGCTCATACCAGGATAGGTAGTGCTTTCCATCTGTGTAGTGGAGGCTCTCACTGGCCCTGTAGGTGATAGAGACTCTCTCTCCTGGAGAAACCCAAAGAGACTCTGCTGGCTGGGTGAGCAAGATCTGCCCATTGGAAGCTGTAACCAGAGACACGGGGGATTCAGAGAGGCTGTGAGATATTCCCAGTATCAGGATGCCATGACCTGCTAGATCTGTGCTGCAGATGGCTTTTACTTATTACTGCTATCTAAAGCATCTTCAAAGGATATATCTTCTTGGCCCATTATCTCACCTGTGAAACATAGGAGAAGAAGGAGGAGGTGGAGTGGGGCTGCCACCATCTTGCTGCCTCTCAAGCTTCTGAGGATGCTCTGACTAAAAAAAAAAGAGCTTTATTTATAATCCGTGATCACAGGAAGTGGACAGTGAGAGATATTAAAGCAAACCCAGATGAGGATGAAGGCTAAGTAAGCAGTAAGGAGGGCTGAGGTAACACCAGCTCCTGACATTACCACACTCTCCCATCTACTGCCTGCCTTTACCCTTGAGGATTTCCTCTGGCAGTGTCGCTGAATGCTTTGCTTATTTTGTGACAGCCACTGCCATCTCCAGGGTAAACAGCAGTTTGGTGCCAAGGGAGATTGCTCTCATAAAATAGCACTCTACATAGTGGGGATATCAGTTGCCCCTAATCTGTGACAGTGACTTGAGTATAATAATCAAGGTTGCTTTGTGTGAGGTCTCAAACAAGTCTCAGTTGTTCCTGTGACTATGGGGCACTGACTCTCTTGTTCTGGAATGCTATGATCATGCTTTACCTGGGGATGGTATGCCGGGAGCCATCCCCTGCTTGGTGGGAGGAGAAGGTGCTTCTTCTTTCTTCTCCTCAGGTCGGTTCTTCTTGAGGCAGCTGAGGGGGATGGGAAAAGCATCAGCAGTGGGTAAGACCTAGGGTTAGGCTACTGTAGCTGGCCTGCCCTCTGGTATCATCTGTCCAGAAACTGCAGTTTCTGGTAGGATCTTTCCCAAAATATGTCCACCACAGTCTTGCTGAATTGGGCACACTTGTCGCAGATTATATAATAATCCGAGGCAAGCATTTCAGGATGATCAACTGCTGATTATTAGCTTGTCCCATTATGGCTCCTGAGAATGGAGCTAAGCTGTAACCCAGGAACAACTAGTCTAACAATTTGGGAAAATTTGTCAGTTTATCCCTGGGATGAGTTTAGCCCTTGATCAATAAAGTTTTTTCATTAAATAAGAATAAATAATGAAATGGAACCAGACAAAGTTGTCAGCATTTCCCCCACGGGACTTGTTTCCACTTGAGCAGTTATTTCTTTTTTATTAGATGAATTTAACAAATCCCAGTTTCTCAAGGAGCTCACAAATAGTGTTACTTAGACGTTTTTTGACACACTAGTGTCCCCAGGTAGTAATGTTAGCTTGCTGAAGGGAGCTTACTCTCTACTCTGTCTTTCTGCATCCTTGAGTACCATCGGTTGTTTGAGGCAGAAGATGATTAGATAGACATCTCTTTTCTTTTGGATTCAACTTCCCAAGGCTTATCCCAGTGTGAGAAGATGTTCCTTTGTGTCTGTACTACGAGTTGCTGTCTATTCCAATGTCACTGTCTCTTGGCACTCAACTCCCACCTTGCAGAGCAGGACCCAGGCAAGCATCAGCTTTTATCTTACAATCAGTATCAGATGTGTAGTCCTTATTGTTGCAAAACCACAGCTCTCATCTCAGGGGGGATATAAGAGATAGTTTATTCTGGAGTGAGATAGGAGTGATCCTTGATTTCTGGGACAGAGATCCAAGTTTCCTCAAACATCATGTTCCAACCAGGCAGGAGTCCTATGAAGGTTTCACAGTAGTTGAACAACAAAAGTCATAAATCAACACACTTTCAAATAAATTAGTGAAAACATCAGGTAGACAGGTGCCTGAAAAGGAGGGGAGTCTCTTAGAGTTAAGGTCAGTAGAAAGTTTGCTAGAGTACTTCATGCACAGCCAATGGGATTTTATGTCCCATTGTTTGACTCTTTACCTCCTTGTCTTTCTGAAGAGGAATATGGGGGAGTGCTCTGTGGATACTCTATGTGACATTGCTTCAGGAACACTTTAGTCACTCAAAATTAACCAAGCAATAATACATTTTACATTATGATTCTGTTACAAAAAACACTTGGTAAGTAAAAGAATATGGTCTGAAACAGATTTTAGGGGGAAGTTACACTCACTAGATGGCCTTTAAGTCAAATCTATAAATCCATCAGGCACTGAAAAAGTGGATAGGGTTGAGCATCAGCTGCAAATGAAAGCTGGGAGTGTAACAAATGGATGGAGTCACTTTACTGTGGGGAAACAGGAGCTTCCTTTCCTCTAGTCCTAAAGCTAATGCTGGGTCAACCTGATACCCTTAGATTGAAGAGTCACTTATTGGGTCCTATTGAGAGTGGGGAGCTTCCAGTCCCCTACATCATCTGGTCCCTGGACGCTAGTACTGAGGAATCCAAGTAGTTGTCTCCCAAGTCACAGCACTTAGAGTAGTTAAATACTTAGTTTGATTTTTAAAGCATCATATGCAAAACTTTTAACACCGCCAGGCAGTGATGGCACATGCCTTTAATCCCAGCACTTCGGAGGCAGAGGCAAGTGGATTTCTGAGTTTGAGGCCAGCCTGGTCTACAGAGTGAGTTCCAGGACAGCAAGGACTACACAGAGAAACCCTGTCTCAAAAAACAAAAACAAAAACAAAAACAAAAACAAAAACAAACAAACAAACAAACAAACAAAAACTTTTAACACCAACAGTTCTTGGAACTTAATAGTAATCAGTCTAAATGTTACAGAGATGTGGTGGTTTGAATGAATGGGAAATTTCCTCCATGGACTCATGGATTTGAACACTTGGTTCTCAAGTTACTTTGGGGGAGGTTATGGAACTTTTAAGATGTAGAGCCTTGCTGGAGGAAGTATGTCACTGTTGCTGGTTTTTGAGTGTTTGTATTCTTACCTTACCTCCAGTTCATGCCCTGCTTCCCATGTACAGTTAGAGGTTGAGATGTGATCTCTCAGCTTCCTGCTCAGGTCTCCTATCATTGTGCCTTCCCTGACATTGTGAACATGTAGCCCCCTGGAACTGTAAACCAAAATGAGTTGCTTTTGATCATGGCATTTTATCATAATACCAGTCAAGTAACTATTACAGGAAACATTTAATTAAATATATTCACAGATAAACATACAACAGTCATTAAAAACAAACAAACAAACAAACCAACAAACAAACAAACCTACCTTAAGTCAGGCCTATGGAAATAGCTGTTAGGGGTTGGTCTGGTGCTACTATGTATTCATATACTATTCAAATGCTAAATACTGGCTCCCCAAATCTGGTTACCCTCAACAAGCAGATCTTCATATTGAGCAAGTGATGTTGTGTAAACTTTGCTCCTCAATTTAAAGCTATTTTTAAAATTAAAATGGCTACAACCAATTACTGGAGAAAATAGAAGAGGTAGAATTACAATTGCCATGCTGGAGGTCACAGGTAGGTACTACAGAGAAGAAGGAGAGTGGAGAAGCGTGAAAGTGAATGAAGAAGGAAGAAGACAGAGAACAGGAGGTCTCCATTAGATGTGATGGACCAGCAGCATGTGCTCGAGTGAAATGTCCACCAAGGAGAGACTGCTGGAGCAAAGGCAACCTGAGTGAGATTCAAACATCAAATTTTTGGTGAGCATACCTGGAGTTTAATAGTCTATTGAATAAAAGATATCGACTAGGGGTTTTCTTAGGGTTTTACTGCTGTGAAGAGACACCATGACCAATGTAACTCTTTTAAAAAAAATTATTAATCATTCCATTCGTTTACGTATCAAATGATATTGTGATTCCCAGTTAACCCCTCCACCAACCCACCAACCCATGATATCTCACTTCCTGGTTACCCCCTGCCACCCCTCCATCCCACATCTACCCTTCTACTTCCTTTTGCTTGTATGAGAGTGCTCCCCTACTCACTCACACTCTCCCTCTCCACCATTTCAGCATCCCCTTACTCTGGGGGGGCATCAACCCTCCCTGAGACCAAGAGCCTCTCTTCTTGTTGCCATGGCAACTCTTATAAGGACAACATTTAATTGGGGCTGGCTTACAAGTTCAGAGGTTTAGTCCATTATCATCAAGGTGATAGTATGGCTGTACCCAGTCAGGAATAGCTTAGGAGCAGCTGAGAGTTCAAAAGCTTGTTCTGAAGGCAAAAAGGAGAAGACTAGCATCCTCAGGTAGCTATGATTTGTCTTAAATCCCATCCCCACTTGACACACATTCTCTAAAAAGGCCACACCTCCTCAAACAAGGCCACACCTCCAAATATTGTCCCATTATAGATGGTTATGAGCTGTTATGTGTTTGCTGGGAATTGAACTTAGAATCCCTGGAAGAGCATCCTGTGCTCTTAGTGCATTTAACTACTAAGCCATATCTCCAGGCCCCTTTTACCTGTTTCTTCTGTTACTCTGGGTTATGTACTTGGGTGTGGATTTGGAATTATGAATTTTTGATGAGAGAGAATACATGCTGTTTGTCTTTCTGGGTATGGGTTACCTCATTCAGTATAATTTTTACTAGTTCCTTCAATTATCTTCAAATGTCATATCTTTATAACTAAGTAATATTTCATAGTGTATTTGGGCAACATTATACATTTGTCTGCTGAAGGACATTTAGGTTGTTTTCAACCAACATGGCTGGGCAAATATCTGTGGAGCAGAAGGTTGATAAACTCCTTTGGGCATATGGAAGGAATCAAATAGTTGCGTCATATGACAGATTTATTTTATACTTTTATTTGGTTTTCCACTCTGATTTCCAGAGTGACTAGACTAGTTTTCAACCCCTAGCCAGTTGATGTCGGTTCACTTTTCTATATATTTTCTCCACCATTTGAAGTCAGTTGTTTCACTGATCTTTGCCACTCTGACTGGGGCAAGATGTAATCTCAAAATTGTTTTGACTTATATTTCTCTAATTGCTAGGTATAAAGTTTAAAGATATGTCTTACCCATTTTTACCTCTATTTTGAGAACTCTGTTTAGGTAAACAAGCCAATTTTTTGAATGAGCTATTTTGGTTTGTTTGTTGTATTTTTAACTCTGGTTTTTTGAGCTCTTTGTTCTGATATTAATCCCCTGTTAGGCATTTACCTGCCAAAGACTCTCTCCTTGTCTGTGGATTTCTTCTTAGCCTGCTTAATGTTATCTCAGAACTTTTTAGTTTTATGATGTTTCACTTGTTAATAGTTGACTTTAAGTTTTGGGCAACTGAATTTCTATTCAGAAGTCTTTTCTACACCCATACCATGCCTTTACTTTTTTCTAGGGGTTTCAGTTTTTAATTTTTAAGTCTTTGATTCACTTCAAGTTAGTTTTGTGGAAGCTCATAGATAAGGGTTTAATTTCATTCTTAAATAACCTGCTTCAGTTCCAGTTCTGACTTCCTTTGGTGATGAACAGCAATGTGGAAGTATAAGCTGAATAAATCCTTTTTTCCTACACCCCCTAAAAAAACTTGGTATTCACAATCTATCTTTCATAAAACTGTTGTACTTTTTAACATGTTTATTGAATCTAAACAGCATCTATGCAGGCATTATTCTAAGATATCAGTAAAGGATAATTGGCTTAGACAAAAATATTCCTTCTTTCTCTTACACACACACACACACACACACACACACACACACACACACACCCACACACACACACTCAGTCATTCTGAGGAGAAAGATGTCAAAATCTAGAGCTATAATTGTGGGTCCAGTTGACTGAAAATCAGTTTATGTTATGGACTTTATTTCTTTAGAGATCTTGCCTAAAATTTTGTTCACTTCAAAAAGATGGCATCTTGTAAAATAAGAAACTATATAAATAAGCTGTATTACAATTCACAAAATCACATGCAATTAATTAGACCAATTATTGTAGTCTATAATATTTTCAATGTTTTATTACTTATTTTTTGAGATTATAATATAATTGCATCATTTTCCTTTCTTCTTCCTTTAAACCCTGTCATATACCATTCTTTCATATTTTTCAAATTAAAGGATTCTTTTTTGAATTAATTTCTTGTTATCTATCTATCTATCTATCTATCTATCTATCTATCTATCTATCATCTGTCTGTATTCTTAAATGCAACCTGCTCAGTCTGTTTCTTGATTGTATGCTCTCATCACTGACCATTTGGTATTGGATAATAAATTGGTGTGCTTTTCCCTGGAGAAGACTCTCCCAACTAAGCATTCCTTAGTTGATTTAGTTGTTGTATAGGGTTGAGGCCTGTGTTCTTTCCCATTTACTTTAGTGTGTCTATTGTTTTTGTCTTTGTTCAGCTTGCATTTAGGCCATTATGTTAGGGAGACTTTATAGGTGTATCTTCTGACTACACTAAAAACACAGTCTCATAACAAGCTTCTGATCCTCTGGCTCTTAAATATTTTGAGTACTCTTGGCTTTGGGAGAGGAAGTTGTTTTGTAGATGTATCCATAGGGACTGGGTTTGACAACTCTGTATTTTGATTGGTTGTGTTTTTCTAGTATGGTTTCTGTCTTTTCCAAAGACTATAATAGTTTTAAAACTTTTATGATGGTTGATGTGTTTGTTTGTGAGTATATTGCAGAATGTCTGAATAAAATTTCTGTTAATTTCTTATTTCCTTAGATAAGTTTTTAAGTTAATAGTTTCAGATTCAATGTTTTCAAAACCAATCTAACATAAGTTTTTAATCTTTCAGATACCTGATCTTGTGAAAAGACAAACTAGATTCTTCAGTTCTAACATCTAGTGTTGAGAACAGAAAAAATGGCAGCTGGGTGAGTAGATGTTCTCCACCCTGAATATGTCTCAGTTGGACAACTGCTCTGTCTTCAGGGTATCTTGTTGTCCTAGCATTGGATTTTGTACTGTCATATGGGGTTACCCTGCTTATTCTCAATAATCTGAATTCCTTGTTCATGTTTCTCAGCTCCTGATGACAGCCCTATCAGAATTACACCAGACTTCTCACCAGAGATTATAAAAGCCAGAAGATTCTGGACAGATGTCATACAGACCCTAAGAGAACACAATGCCAACCCAGGCTACTATAACCAGCAAAACTCTCAATTACCATAGATGGAGAAACCAAGATATTCCATGAAAAAAACAAATTTACACAATATCTTTCCACAAATCCAGCCCTACAAAGGATAACAAATGGAAAACTCCAAAACAAGGAGGGAAACTACACCCTAGAAAAGGCAAAAATGTAATCTTTTTCCAACAAACCCAACTGAAGATCGCCACACAAGCATAATTCCACCTGTAACAGCAAAAAATAACAGGGAGCAACAATCATTATTCTTAACACAAATGGTCTCAATTTGCTGATAAAAAGACAAACTAATAGACTGGATCAGTCAACAGGATGCAGCATTTAGCTGTGTACAAGAAATACACCTCAGTGAAAAAGACAGATATTACCTCAGAGGAAAAGGCTGGAAAACAATTTTCCAATCAAATGATCCCAAGAAACAAGCTGGAGTAGTCATTCTAATATTGAATAAAATCAACTTTCAACCAAATGTTATGAAAAAGATAAAGAAGGATACTTTCTACTCACTAAAGGAAAAACCTACCAAGATGAACTCTCAATTTTGAATATTTATGCTCCAAATGCAAGGGCACCAACTTTGATAAAAGAAACCTTACTAAAAAGCAAACATTGCACCTACACTTGGGGACTTCAACACCCCACTCTAAGTAATGAAAAGGTCATGGAAATAGAAACTAAACAGAGAAACGGTGAAAATAACAGAAGTTATGGACCAAATGATTTTTAACAAATATCAATAAAACATTCCATCCCCCTCCCCCCCAAAAAAGAATATACCTTCTTCTCAGCACCTCATGGCACTTTCTCTAAAAATGACCATAAAATTGCTCAAAAAACAGGCCTCAATAGATACAAGAAGACTGAAATAATCCCACCCATTCTATCACATCACCACAGACAAAGGCTGATCTCCAATAACAACAAAAACAATAGAAAGCCCACATACACATGGAAACTAAACAATGCTCTACTTAATGATAACTTGGTCAAGAAAGAAACTTTTAAAAAGAAATTACTTTTTAGAATTTGACAAAATTGAAGACACATCATACCAAAACTTATAGGATACAATGAAAGCAGTATTAAAAGGAAAACTCATAGCTGGAAGTGCCTACAAAAGAATCTGGAGACAAAACACACTAGCAGCTTGACAGCACAACTGAAAGCTCTAGAACAAAAAGAAGCAAATACACACAAGAGGAAGAGACTGCAGGACATAATGAAACTCAGGGCTAAAATCAACCAAATAGAAACAAAAAGAACTGTACAAAGAATCAGTAAAACCAGGAGGTGGTTCTTTAAGAAAATCAATAAGATAGATAACCCTTAGCCAACCTAACCAGAGGGCAAAGAGACAGTATCCAAATTAATAAAAATCAGAACTGAAAGAAGAGTCATAACAACAGAAACTGGGGAAATTCAAAAAGTCATCACATTCCATTACAAAAGCCTATATTCAACAAAACTGGAAAATCTAGATTAAATGGACACTTCTCTAGACAGATACCAGGTACCAAAATTAAATCAAGATCAGATAAACCATCTAAACAGTCTCATAAACCCTAAAGAAAAAGCAGCAGTCATTAAAATTCTCCCCACCAAACAAAACCCCAGGACCAGATGGTTTTAGTGCAGAATTATATCAGACCTTAGAGAAGACATAATGCCAATTCTCTTTAAGCTATTCCACAAAATAGAAACAGAATGTACACTACCCCATTCATTCTATGAATTGTGCTCATTCCTAAACCACACAAAGACACAACCAAGAAAGAGAACTTCAGAACAATCTCCCTTATGAATATTGATGCAAAAATACTCAATAAAATTCTCAAAAACTGAATTCAAGAACACATCAAAGCAATCATCCATTTTGATCATGTAGGCTTTATTCCAGGAATGCAGGGATGGTTCAGTATTCAGAAATCCACCATTGTAATCCACAAATAAACAGTCTCAGGAAAAAAAACCCACATGATCATCTCACTAGTTACTGAGAAAGCATTTGACAAGATTCAATACCCCTTCATGGTAAAAGTCCTGAAAAGATCAGGAATTGAACGTTCATATCTAAACATAGTGAAAGCAATATACACTAAACTAATAGCTAACATCAAACTAAATGGAGAAAAACATGAAGCAATCCAACTAAAATCCAGGACTAGCAATAAGACAATGAAAGGAGGTCAAAGGGATACAAATTGAAAAGGAAGAAATCTAAATATCATTATTTGTAGATGCTATGTTAGTATACTTAAGTGACCCAAAATATCCCACCAAAGAACTCTTAAGTCTGATAAACAACTTCAGCAAAGTGGTTGGATATAAAATTAACTCAAACATATCAGTAGCCTTCGTCTACATGAAAAATAAGCAGACTGAAAAAGAAATTAGGGAAATGACACCCTTCACAACAGTCACAAATAATATAAAATACCTTGGTGTGAATCTAATCAAGCAAGTGAAAGATCTCTATGAAAAGAACTTTGAGTCTCTGAAGAAAGAAATTGAAGACAATCTCAGATGATGGAAAGATCTCCCATGCTCATGGATTGGCAGGATTAATATAATAAAAATGGCCATCTTTCCAAAAGCAGTCTACAGATTCAGTACAATCACCATGAAAATTTCAACTCAATTCTTCATAGAGTTAGAAAGAGCAATTTTCAAATTCATTTCGAATAACAAAAAAACCCAGGATATCAAAAACTATTCTCAACAATAAAAGAACTTCTGGAGGAATCACCATCAATGACCTCAAGCAGTACTACAAAACAATAGTGATAAAAAAAAAAAGCTTGCATGGTATTGGTACAGAGATGGGCAAGAAGATCAATGGAATAGAATTGACGAGCCAGAAATGAACCCACATATCTATGGTCACTTGATCTTTGACAAAGGAGCTAAAACCATCTAGTGGACAAAGGATGGCATTTTCAACAAATGATGATGTTTCAACTGGAGGTCATCATATAGAAGAATGCAAATCAAACCATTCTTATCTCCTTGTACAAACCTCAAGCCCAAGTGGATCAAGGACCTTCACATAAAATGAGATACACTGAAATTAATAGAAGAGAAAGTGGGGAAGATCCTCAAACTCAGGGATATAGGGGAAAAGTTCCTAAACAGGACACCAATGGCTTATGCTCTAAGATGAAGAATTGACAAATTGGACCTCAAAAAATTCCAAATCTTCTGTAAAGCAAAAGACACTGTCACTAGGACAAAATGGCAACCAACAAGTTGGGAAAAGGCCTTTAATAATCCTACATCTGAAAGTGGGTGTATATCATATATATATCAAGAAATTAGACCCCAGACAATCAAATAGCCCTATTAAAAATGGGATGCACAGCTAAACAAAAAATTCTCAACTGAGAAAATTCAAATGGCCAAGAAACACCTAAAGAAATGTTCAACATCCTTAATGATCAGAGAAATTCAATTAAAAACAACACTGAGATTCCACCTCACACCAGTCAGAATGGCTAAGGTTAAAAACTCAGGGGATAGTAGATGCTGGCAAGGATGTGGAGAAAGAGGAACACTCCTCCATTGTTGGTGAGATGCAAGCTGGTACAACCACTCTGGAAATCAGTCTGGCATTTCCTGAGGAAATTGGATATAACATTACCTGTGGACCCAGCTATACCACTCCTTAGCATATACCCAGAAGATGCTCCAACATATAACAAGGACATATGCTCCACTATGTTCATAGCAGCCTTATTTATGTAGCCAGATGCTGGAAGGAACCCAGATGTCCTTCAACAGAGGAATGGATAAAAAAAAAAATGTGGTACATTTACACAATAGAGTGTTACTCAGCTATTAAAAACAATGAACTTGTGAAATTCTTAGACAAATATATGGACCTAGAAAATATCATCCTGAGTGAGGTAATCTAATCACAAAGGAACACACATGGTATGCAGACCAATATTAGCCATGATATTAGCCCAAAAGTTTGGAATACCCAAGATACAACTTGTAGAACACATGAAGCTCAAGAAGAAGGAATACCAGCATATGGGTGCTTCAGTCCTTCTTCGTACTAACAGAATAATCACAGGAACAAATATGGAGACAAAGTGTGGAGCAGAGCCTAAAGGCAGAGCTGCCTGGAGATTGCCCGACCTGGGGATCCATCCCATGTACAGTCACCAGACACAGACACTGTTGTGAATGCCAGGAAGTGCATTCTGACAGGAGCCTGATATACCTGTCTCCTGAGAAGCTCTGCCAGAGTCTGACATATACAGAGGCAGATGCTCACAGTTAACCACTGAACTGATCATGGGGTTAATAATGGAAGATTTAGACAGAAGACTGAAGGAGCTGTAGAGGCTTATGGCCCCATGAGAGAGTGAGAATACCAACCAACCAGAGCTCCCAGGGTCTAAACATCCAGCCTGGGAACATGCATGGGGGATCAATGGCTCCAGCTTTATATGTAGTGGAGGATAGCCTTGTCAGCCATTGGTGGGAGAGGAGGTCCTTGGTCCCGTGAATGCTGGATGCCCCATTCTGAGGGAAATAGAGGGCAGGGATTGGTGAGGGGCACATCTTCATAGAAGCAGCAGGAGGGGTGCTGGGATAAGAGGTCTCGGGGGGGTTGCGGAAAAGGGGATAACATCTGAAATGTAATTAAATAAAATATCTAATAAAAAAGAAATGAAATGCAGAAGCACTGTACTCTTTCTGACTTAAACTTTTAAAAAGAAATGCCCTTATTTATATTTTATAGTATGATAGTCTGTATCAAACTTTCTTGCTTTTTCTGGGGTGTAGTTTCCCTCCTTGTGTTGGAGTTTTCCATCTGTTATTCTTTGTAGGACTGGATTTGTGGAAAAATATTGTGTAAATTTGGATTTGTCATGGAATATCTTAATTTCTCCATCTATGTTAATTTTTACTTTTGTTGGGTATAGTACCAAGGGCTGGCATTAATGTTCCCTTAGGTTCTATATGACATCTGCCAAGGATCTTCTGGCTTTTATAATCTCTGGTGAGAAGTCTGGTGTTATTCTGATAGGGCTGCCTTTATATGTTACTTGACTTTTTCCCCTTACTGCTTTAAATATTCTTTCTTTGTTTTGGGCATATGGTGTTTTGACTATTATGTGAGTGGATTAATTTCTTTTCTGGTCCAGTCTATTTGGCATTCTATAGGATTCTTTTTCATTCATGGGCATCTCTTTCTTTAGGTTAGGAAAGTTTTCTTCTATAATTTTGTTGAAGATATTTAATCACCCATTAAGTTGGGAATCTTTGCTCTTTTTTTATACCAATGATCATTAGATTTAGTTTTCTCATTATGTCCTGGATTTCCTAGATGTTTTGGGTTAGGAGCTTTTTGAATTTTGTATTTTCTGTGACTGTTGGGTCAATGTTTTTTATGATATCTTCTGCACCTGAGATTCTCTCTTCTATTTCATATATTCTGATGTGGAAATCAGGAAGTGCATGCTGATAAGAGCCTCATATGGATATCTCCTTAGAAGTCTTCAATAGTCTGACATATTCAGAAGCAGATGCTCACAACTAGCCATTGAACTGATAATGGGATTCCCAATGGAGGAGTCAGAGTGAAGGCCATTGGAGCTGAAAGGGTTTATGGCCCCATGAGGGGAGCAACAATACCAACCAACCACAGCTCCCAGGGTCTAAACCACTAGCCTACGAGCACTTAGGGAGGGATGCAGGGCTTCAGCTGAATACGTAAGAGTGGAGAGCCCTGCTGGGCATAGGTGGAAGAAGAGATCCTTGACCTCATGAAGGCAGGACACCCCAGGTGGTGGGAATTTTGAGGGTGGGGAGGTGGGAGTGGGGGGGTAGGTAGGGGTTACATCCACAGAGAAGAAGGAGGAGAGGTGAGGGGAGAGGGGGTTCCTGTGTGGGTGGGGGATGGGATAAGGGGACAAAATATGAAATATAAATAAAACATCCAATAAAAAAATTAAAAAAGAAAATATTGACACAACTGTCAAAGAAAACTCAAAATGCAAAAAGTTCTTAACATAAAACATCCAGGAAATCCAGGACACAATGAGAAGACCAAACCTAAGGTTAATAGGTATAGAAGAGAGTGAAGATTCCCAACTTAAAGGGCCAATAAATATCTTCAACAAAATTATAGAAGAAAACTTCCCTAACCTAAGGAATGAGATGCCCATAATCACACAAGAAGTCTACAGAACGCCAAACAGATTAGATCAAAAAAGAAATACCTCCTGTCACATAATAATCAAGACACAAAATGCACAAAACAAAGAAAGAATTTTAAAAGCAGTAAGGGAAAAAGGCCAAGTAACATATAAAGGCAATCCTATCATAATTACACCAGACTTCTCACCAGATACTATAAAAGCCAGAAGATCCTGGACAAATATCATACAGACCCTAAGAGAAGATAAATGTCAGCCCAGGCTACTATACCCAGCAAAACTCAATTACCATAGACGGAGAAACCAAGATATTCCATGACGAAACCAAATTTACACAGTATCTTCCCACAAATCCAGCACTACAAAGGATAATAGCAGGAAAGCTCCAATACAAGGAGGGCAATCATACCCTAGAAAGAGCAAGAAAATCCTTTTCCATCAAACCCAAAAGAAGATAACCACACAAACAATGTCTCCACTATTAGCAAAAATGACAGGAAGCAACAACACCCTCTCCTTAATATCTCTTAACATCAATGGACTCAATTCCCCAATAAAAAGGCATAGGCTAACGGACTGGATATGCAAACAGGACCCAGCTTTTTGCTGCTTACAGGAAACCCACCTCAGCGACAAAGACAGACACTACCTTAGAGTAAAAGGTTGGAAAACAATTTTTCAAGCAAATGGCTCTAAGAACAAGCTGGAGTAGCCATTCTAATATTAAATAAAATTGATTTTCAACTTAAAGCTTTCAAAAAGGATAAGGAAGGACATTTCATACTTGTCAAAGGAAAAGTCAACCAACATGAACTCTCAATTCTGAATATCTATGCGCCAAATGCAAGAGCACCCACTTTCATAAAAGAAACCTTACTAAAGCTCAAAACATACATTGCACCTCACATAATAATAGTGGGAGACTTCAACACCCCACTCTCAGCAATGGATAGATCATGGAAACAGAAACTAAATAGAGATACAGGGAAACTAACAGAAGTTATGAACCAAATGGACTTAACAGATATCTATAGAACATTTCACCCTAAAGCAAAAGAATATACCTTTTTCTCAGCACCTCATGGTACCTTCTCCAAAATAGACCATATAATTGGACACAAAACAGGCCTCAACAGATATAAAAAAATTGAAATAATCCCCTGCATCCTATCAGATCACCATGGTCTTCAAAAATGACAAAGACAATGGAAAGCCCACATTCACATGGAAACTGAACAACACCCTACTCCTTGATAATCTGGTAAGAGAAGAAATAAAGAAAGAAATTAAAAACTTTTTAGAATTTAATGAAAATGATGACACATCATACCAAAATCTATGGGATACAATGAAAGTAGTGCTAAGAGGAAAATTCATAGCTCTAAGTGCCTACAAAAAGAAACCGGAGGGAGCATACAGTAGCAGCTTGTCAACTCACTTGAAAGACCTAGAAGAAAAAGAAGCTAATACACCCAAGAGGAGTAGACGGCAGGAAATAATCAAACTCAGGGCTGTGTGCAACATTATAACTCTCTTCCCATAGTGCTTGACACTCCAACACAAAAAAGCCATGGTCACTTTCATTATCTGCCTGGCAGCCACTGTGTCTGGTACTTTGATGATCAAAATTTTCAGACTTTAAAAAGGAATTAATAAGCACAATGCCTCCAGGATTCATGGAACATAATATAGTTAAGTTCTCTGTGTAAGTTGCTATTTTTTTCTGTAACATTTTCCCACACAGATACTGGCTTGAACAGAATTATAGTTCTAGAATTTAGAAATCCAACATAAGACTCCATGCCCTGAAGTTAAGATGTTGGCAGACTACAGTTTCATATCAGAGCTTTAAGGATTTTAAAAATCATTTAATTGGTTGATTGTTAATTATCAATTGATTGATTAATTAACTAATTAATTTTATGTGCTCTAGTGTTCTGCCTGTATGTATGTCTTGCACCTTTTGGAAACAGTGTCCAAACAAACACTATTTAAAGTTCAGTCTGTCAGCCAGTGACTGAAGCAGCAGCTTTTTCCTCTTTACACAGCCTGGGAATCAAACACTCTCGTCTCTGTCCAAAAATCAGTGACTCTTGGCATATTCAGCTAGACTTGTGAGTCCTAGAGACAATTCAGGGGCTAATGTGTCCTTGAAATAATTTTGAGATGTAGTTCTTTGAGTCTAGATTAAGCTATTATTTTGTAGTATTTTTTAATATATTTTTTAGTATGATTTTAAAGGTTACCTGACATGAAATATTTTCACTTTTTATAACTGTGTCCACTGAACAACTAGTTGTTTCAGAACCACTTAAGAATGTTCATTTCATGTTAATCATCCATATTCTTCAAATAGACAATGTTTAATTGCAATAATGACCTTATTTTTCTTTATTGGATTTTTGACATTACTTTGAATAAATATTACCGAATTATAAAATTCAGTAGTGTCTCAGTAATTTTGTAAACTAATAAACATACTTACAGTAATCATGGTACATTTTGTCATATAAAAGTACATGCATTAGGCAGCAATATATACTTCAAGTTTATACTGAATAAGAATGACACCGAACCATATTCACCTGTCTAATCCCAGTCTCCATGGATTTGCGATATGGACAGAACACACAGGCAGCAGATGAGCCTCAGAGGGCACTTACATATCATCTCTGCTCCTTATCTCCTGTCCTTGCTGAAAGAGTCAATTGTATCAACATATACTTATAATACGTAGGGTCTTGTTTCATAAAACTAATTTCTTTTAAGATCATTATTTATAAACCATATTTATACCCCATCCCGATGAGTTTTTATGTCAACTTGACACAAGCTGCAATCATCTGAGGGGGAAAATACCTCAACTGAAAATGTGCATTGACTGGGCTGTGACAGACCAGTAGGGAATTTTCTTAATTCTCTCTTTATGGGGGAGGGTCCAGCCTATTGTTTTTGGGGAAAGGCTTTGGTACTGGACCTGAGTTGTACAATAAAGCAAGTCATCAGAAGGAAGACAGTAAGCAGCACTCCTCCATGGTTTCTGGTCATCTCCTGCCTCTGAGTTCCTGCTTGTGTTTCAGTTCCTGCTTTGACTTCCCTCAATGATGTATTGTTATCTGGAAATGTAAGAAGAATAAATTCTTCCATCTTTGATTATAATATTTCATCATAGCCATAGCAATCCTAACTAAGACACATCCCTCATTCTCCTCTTTCTGTTCCATGTTCTGTTTCCCACAAGTCTTCTTCCCTCTCCTAATTTCCCTTATCCACACCCACTTCCATTGTGTTTATATTTATATAATTATGCCTAAAAATCCAAGATTTATGAATGAGGCATTTCATGTAATAGTTTTGTTTCTTAGTCATTTGTCCATCACCTGCTTCTTCACCATGGGTCACATATCACTCTGAACTCTCCTTATCTGCTCTTAAATGTTGGGAGTCAGAAAGCACACACCATACTAAGTAAGTATGATTTTGTGTTGATAGTTTTTAATTTCCAAGGTTTTATCTCATATTTATGAGTAAATTTAGTATTTATAAAGGGGAAATCCATGGCCCCATGTAAACAATATGCTATCTAGTGCCAATGTATTACTTAAAAACTAATTGACCAATCCGTTTTTGGAGTCCATGGATACAGTAGGACCTTACAACATTGTAGAACACATACAATTGTCTATGTTTTTTGTATATTTTCCTATAGGTATAGGTATATATCCCCTGGTGGATTATTCCTTTTTATTAGTTACTTTTCTATTGGTGTGACAAACACCATGAGCAAAGCAACTTATTAAGAAAGGGTTCATTTGGAATTTCAGAGGGATAGATTGTATGAGAACAGAAAGAAGGCAGTAGGTAGAAGACTTGGTAGCTGGAGCAGACACTCAGGTCTCACGTCTCAAACTGCATGAATTCATGCATTCATGCATGTATATATATGTATGCATGTACATAAATATGTATGTTTGTATGTATGTATGTATGTATATATATTATGTGTATGCATGTATGTATGTTTGTATACATGTGTACCATGTGTGTGCTTAACTGGAAATATAAATGGCTGAGAATCATCATGTGAATGCTTGGAATGAGTCAAGACTGAGTCTTTTATAAGAGAAGCAAGTGCTCTTAACTTCTGAGTTGATTCTCTACCACCAAAACGTTCTTTTTAAAATGTATTTTTTTCCATTTTCTCCATTCCTTCTCTCCTCTCCACATATCTATTACCTTCCTGATTCAATATTCCCTCTTCTTTTCTCCATCCTCTTCTCTCTTTCTTTCCTCTTTCCTCCTCTTCCCCTTTCCCTTCTTCGTTTCATTTCTTCTTTTCCACTTTACCTGTTTATTTTGTTGTTGTTTGGTAGGGTTAAATCCTGTTTGCTCAGGATTAAATCAAACATAGTTGTACTATTATTTCTGCAAAACTGATCCATTGGGCCTGGAGAGATGGCCTAGTGGTTCAGATCACAGACTGTCCTTGTAGATGTCCTGAGTTCAATTCCCAGTGATCATATGGTGGCACATAACCATCTGTAATGGGATCTGATGTCTTCTTCAGGTGTGTCTGAAGAGAGCTACTGTGTACTCATTATACATACATATATATATATATATAATCTTTAAAAAAATCCACCTGTTGATTTTTAATGGAAGTCTTTCATGAGAATATCTAGACACTTGTGGTTCAAGAGCTTTAAGTTGGTCCTTGAGCTTCTATGTTGATTTCCTTCCCAGTGAATACTTCCTGTATTTGATAGTATTTTTGGCTGTTGGTTTTTCCTGAGTACTCTCACACACCTCTTCAGGCAATTTACTTCCTTATTTGATGACTACTTTGCATAGGTCCCTAGAGGGCTGCTCAGCTGCCCATGATTTATAAACCAGGCCTTTGCAGTGAGATCTGAAATTCATTAGACCAGCATGGGCATCAAGATGGAGTCACAGATTCAGGTCTTCATATTCCTATTGCTCTGGTTGTCTGGTGAGACATTTAAAAGTATTATAATATCTTAAAAATAATCCATTTGTATAGAAATAGCTATTGTCTGTAGGAAGTCAATAGTAAGCAGACAATGCAAATAAAACGAACATTTTATATTATAACATTTGTGTCATGAAGACTTAATGTGTATATATGTATACTCATTATCTATTTCTGATTGCAGGTGCTAATGGAGACATTGTGATGACCCAGTCTCCCAAATCCATGTCTTCATCAATAGGAGACAGAATTTCCATGACCTGCAAGGCCAGTCAGAATGTGTATAGTAATGTAGCCTGGTACCAACAGAAACCAGGGCAGTCACCTAAACTTCTGATATACGGGGCATCCAACAGGTACACTGGGGTCCCTGATCGCTTTGCAGGCAGTGGATCTGGGACAGATTTCACTCTCACCATCAGCAATGTGCAGGCTGAAGACCCAGCCATTTATTTCTGTCAGCACTACTACGACTATCCTCCCACAGTGCTTGAGCCTCCTACACAAACCTCCTCTGAGATTCTAACCAGCTGCCTGTACCACACATCCCCAGACATACGCACTTCCCTTCTGCCTGCAGCTGCTATCCCTAACTGTTGCAAAGTATGGTAGACAGTTAATGAACAGATGCTTTGACTTGGAAGGTCCTTATGGAAAAACGAAGTAAAGACTTTTGTGTCTTTTTAAATTTCTCTTGCTTAGATTCTGTGTATTGAACACGACAAATTGATTGTCCTATATTCTGGAATGAAAATATCCAATGTGATTCTCCATGGGTTAAATCAAGAGCCTGTTAGGCTAAATTCCCACTGGAGGATGAAGAAAGGAACATGGCTTTTGCTTAGCACAGCTCTGAGAAGTCTCTCCTACTTTTTGACTCCTGGCAATATACCTGCAGTTCTTCTGGTTCAAGTTCTGTATTTATACATATAATGTTGAATTTCTAAAACAAATATAAAATTATATTATGTATTTTGACAATCTTCATTCCTCTTCTTTCTTCTTTTTGTCACCACTTTTCCCTCCAACTAACACATTTCCTTTCCCCTGACTTCCAACTATTTACATGTGACATATATATGTGCCCCCCCCACAGGGTTTTATGAATCTATAAAAATCTAGGAACAAAAGTAAGAGAAAACACGA
Source organism: Grammomys surdaster (assembly GCF_004785775.1). Classification (NCBI taxonomy): domain Eukaryota; kingdom Metazoa; phylum Chordata; class Mammalia; order Rodentia; family Muridae; genus Grammomys; species Grammomys surdaster. The sequence goes on along the minus strand of NW_021605350.1, from coordinate 647,559 downwards.
AATTTGACTTTTTAAACAATATATCTGATTTATGCTTCCTATTCCTATAACGTATCTGCCTCTGCTGTCTTCTTATCTACTTTCCCAATGGGTAGCCTTTAATCACTTATTCTACACTACACTACATTAGTGGTAAATATGATTTTGCATCATGAGAATTGAATTTCTTTTTCTGTCTTATAATAATTAACAGTGTTTGATATTTGTTGAGGGGAATACTTTGTACTTCAATAAAAAACTGTACGTTAACTAATCTCAAACACATATTAATTAAAAATTAGTTGAAAGCTCATTTTATTCTTGCTATTTGTTTTTGAGACAAGATATCATGTTCTGTTAAACTGGGAAGTAGATGTTAATCTCATAAATTTCCACCTTCCTCTTCCTAAGCACTGTGGGCAATGGTCATCTCACCCAGCCTTGAGCACCATTTTGACATCCAGAGATAGAACAGGGTTACAAATAATTGTTTCAGAACTCCAAATATCTTACATAAATTTGCATGTTAGTAGCCTCTCCCTAGCTTCCTTCCTGTACCCAAGTCTATAGTTTGAGCACAGATGTGTCAGGTGTATCTGAGTAAAAATCACTGGCTTGCATATGTTGTGCTAAGCATGTTGTTTCTTCACTGTTAAAAGGCACTGTGACAAAGAGAGGATCATTTATTTTATCTTACAGTTTCAGTTCATGTTAGTTTTGCTTCATTGATGTGGGTTAAAGGAAAGGTTGAATATCATGGAGGAAGTAGACGGCAGGAGAGTAATGTTCACTTCATCATAGCAGGAAACCAGAGAGGGAGAAGGGGCCAAGGACAAGCCATACTTACGTTGTTTGTTTTCTCTCTCTCTCACTCTCTCTCTCTCTTTTATTTCTTTAAGAATAATTCTTCTCTTAAATTATATTCCAACCACAGTTACTCCTCCTGCCACTCATTCCAGACCCCATCCCTAACTTCCCCATCCCCTCCTCTTCTGCTTTCTTAAAAAAGCAAAAACAAAAACCACCACGAACAGGCCTCCCAGGGATATCACCTAAACATGGCACCACAGATTACAATAAGGCTAGGCACCAACCCTGTTATCAAGCTGAATGAGGCAACCCAGTAAGACTAAAAAGGTACTAAGAACAGGCAAAAGAGTCAGAGACACTCCTCACCTTTCCTGTTAGGATTCCAACAAGAATACCCAGCTATGTAATACAACCAATTAAACTTATCCCTGACTAGTTTACAAATAAATGAGATTCAGACTACGGTTATTTTATTTGGTTTTGACAATTACTGGGGGTAACCCCTAATATACTTTTCTAACTGCATGCTATACTACCTCCCCACTGATGTACCCCAAACACTTGCTGTTCCTTCTGGCCATGTCCATCTCCTCTCATGGTACCCTCTCCTCTCACCTTCTCATTTTTTTCTCCTCTCCTATTTCTTCACCCCAACCAGGCAACTAAGAACTTGTCTATCACTAATCCCTTAAGTATTTGGCTGTAGCTATTTTTGTTTAATCAATAGTTTTAAATTAAGGCACAAAGTTTGCACAACAGAACTTGTAAACATTAGAATTTATTCATAGGACTTGACCTTTGGGTACAAGATTTAGCATTATTATACACAGCAGCAGACCAAACCTCAACAATTTTTTTTGTCTAAATCAAAAGATTCTTTCTCTTATAACAATAAATAACATACAGTAGGAATAAATATGAAAATTATTAGGTAAAAATGACATTAAAAAAGTCTAGTCTGTTCATATTTGGCAATTCAAAAGAAAGTATTCTATCATTTATCCCATCCTGGTGAATTCAGAGTTCTTTATCTAAATCAATTTCTATCCTAACTTGTATTGTCATCCTAAAAATATCTTCTTAGACCTAGTACATCTTCTTAAATCCTAAACAGCTTAAGATTATAGTAAGACTATAACTATCCAGTCTTCATCACATCATAGGCCTGAGAAGGCATGAATATTACTGAGTATACAGGAAACCCAGGGATGAGACTTTGAAAATTACATAAATGATTGAGACAGCTGATAACCTGGACAGTCCTCAGTATTCTCATAACATTGGAGTATTTATCTTCAGATGTCTGGCCCAGAATATTTGACAGAAGTTTTATGAAGCAGCAGTTTTGAAAGACTTGCTTACCCTCTTGGCAGAGCTAGACATTTGGCTTTTCTGTGTCCATTTGTCCTTTCTAGATATCATTCTGTCTGCAGATAAATTTTGGGCATTTTCTTTGCCCAGTGGCTACCTAGCCACAAACTGAAGCTACTCCAAGTTCAATCTCATCACTTTCCAAGGCAAATAGGATATTGCCAGGAGCTGACATGTCTCAATGTCAAAAAAGCCTTAAATTAATAAAAATATCTTTAAACGTCATATTCTGTGAGTCTCTGAGGTTTTTGAAGACCATCTATCTATTTATAGCATATATAAACAAGCAAACATTGCCTGTCTCCAGCTACCAATTATCTGTGAAAACCAGGATATAGACAAACTAGTATCTGACAAGCTCATGAGTTTGATTGATTTAATATTAACTTGCATTATTGAATTATTCTAAATAGTTCATAATAGCAACTATTAAAAGGACTGGGACTAAACCTTGTAATTTTAAACTAGTTGCACAGGAATAATACTCATACAAGAGTTGAAACATACATATATTGTAACAAAGTCAGTCTTAAATTTTGTATCAATATACAAAGATTTATACCAATAAAAATCCTTAAACCTGTATCAATACAAAAAATTTTGCACCAATGTAACAAAATACAACCTCAATTTTGCACCAAAATAGAAAAGGTCTCTACCAATGTAAGATTATGGCTATAAAACTGCTTTTTTTTTGGGGAGGTTATGTATAGAGTCAATAATCTACTCGTATTGATCTAATTTCTTAATAATATTTCTACATTACTCCCTTTTCCTTTTTTGATGTCTAGTTCTTTTTATCTCATTTTATGCTTTGAGAGGAAAGAGTTTATTTTATTTTATATCTTACAGTACAGTATGACTGGTAATAAGGACAGAAAATCAAACATGAACTTGGAGGCAAGCACTGAAGAAGAAGTCATGAAGGAATAGAATTACTATCTTGTTCAGAATGATTTCTTATTCCAGCTCTTCAGGGATGGCACTTGCAATAGTAAATCATAAGTCAAGAAAATATTCAATGATCTTTTGGCTACTAGACAATCTGAAGAAGACATTTCCTCAACTGAAGTTTCCTTTTACAATTTGACTCCTGTCAAAATATATTTGATAAAAAAGAACAGAAGAAAGGAAGAAAGAAAAAAGGATGAGAGAGAGAGAGAGAGAGAGAGAGAGAGAGAGAGAGAGAGAGAGAG
>NW_021605350.1:551616-644193 GCF_004785775.1 Grammomys surdaster | reverse complement strand
GAGAGAGAGAGAGAGAGAGAGAGAGAGAGAGAGAGAGAGAGAGAGAGAGATTTTTCTCAAAGAACCAGCCCCTGGTTTTGTATAGGTCTTTTTGTTTCTACTTGGTTGATTTCATCCCTGCATTCGATTATTTCCTGACATCTACTCCTCTTGGGTATATATGCTTCTTTTTGTTCTAGAGGTTTCAGGTGTGTTGTTATGTGTCAGGAGCCATAATGGGACAAGCTCATAATTAGCAGTTGATCATCCTGAAGTGCTTGCCTTGGATTATTATATAATCTGAGACAAATGTTCCCCATTCAGCAAGGCTGTGGCGGACATACTTTCGAAAAGATCCTGCTATTAATATGCTTTTCCTATTATCATTATTATTAAACATATGTAATAATCACTAAGCAATAGCACATCCCTTTGGAGCAGATCTCTTTAGACCCAAAAAGATATAATGTTTTGTAGAGATGCTATATAGACAAAAAGACTACTTCTTAAGTCTTAATGATAATCCTATCAGAATTCCTAAAATTATATCAATGATTATTTAGCTCTTTTTATAGTGGGACTGGTATTAGTCTGATAGTCAAAAGTGCTATGAGAACTCTGCCAGTCTCCCAAGTGTCATCAGTTGACAGCCCTTAGATAGTAACCAGAGTCTCTCCTGCTCAGAGCACATTCCAAGGTGGTTGTAAAACAATTAACCAAAGGCCACGAAAAGGGAACTCAAGATTTGTTATAGGTGCTAGGACAGAAGAGAAAATATTTCTTGGGTTTATCTATACAAAACTTCACTAATTTCTTAGTTATAGTTTTAAACCTTCAGTGAACCTGTGGAGCTAGACAGGTGATTGATGTTTAGCCAGATAATTACTCCTAATGGACATACATGTAAACTTTATCTGTTGTAAACTTCTGTTTCAATTTTTTTTTTTATAGAAAGATTTTCTTTATTAATGACCCCAACCGTATTTCTTTAGATACAGGAGTTCTGAACTCAAATACTTAGAAGAAAACAAGTTAAGATTGCATTACCTGCAATTCATTACCAGTAACATATTGCAAAGCAAACAGCTTGGAAAAGGAAGGGGAGTGAGGGAGGAAAAATAAAAGGGAATTAAGTTTTTTTTAATTCTTAGGAACTATCAAGTCCTTGCAAGCACAGCTCGTTCTGCAGGTTATTTGCCAAACTCGTACAAAATGGAACCCAAACGGAGAATCCCTTAAGAACCTGGAGAAGGTGCAACATGAAGGGCTACGATTATCCAGTAGCAAGCAGTCCAGCCTTTGGTCAACAGCGCTTCCTCCTCAGTTCCCAAGAGTTAGCGGGATGAAAAAGTCTTCCCCGTGATTGTTTTCATTTCTTTTTTCTCGGCATCTGGGCGTGCACGGTTGAGCACCTTAAGGAAGTCAGACGTTTTTGCTCGCATACGTGTATGAATATAGGCCTTAGAGCACTTAATGTGGTAGTGCAGATAGTCCCGGAACGTGTGGATCAGGTTGATGGTGTTGTCTCGAGCAGTGGCATTGGTGTGGCGAGGGAACAGCACAAAGGTGATGTAGCCAATGTTGTCACCCACGGCAGCATCTGTGTCTTTCAGCTCTAGAGGAGGTTCCCTGTGGCTAAAAAGGACCTGGGGGGCTCTGTGGCTGGCTCTTCGTCCTTCTTTGAACTCCTGCATGAACACCTTTCCGATGACCACATCGTCGTCATCCTTAAAAACCGTGCTGAAGACTACTGTGACTCTGTCTTTTTTAGATTCCACATACATGGTCTCATCATCCCTATAATGGATAACTGCTCTGTTCTCTCCTTTGCCCTCTTCTTGGAATTGGAAGTATTTCTCAAACACAGAGGCAAAACAGTTTCGCTTTAACATGCCAGCCTGATGCACAACAGAATCCTTGGATGCGGGCAGATTTTCCAGGTCGTATAGCAAAGAAACATTGTATCCTGATTCTGGGTTTACCAAGAAACTCCCGTATACTCTCTTTAATAACTCGTCAGCTCCGTGTGCCTGAAGCTCCTTGTAGAATTTCTAAGAAATACTGACCATCACTTTTGTTTTGTCTCCATTAGGATTTGAAATATGATAAAGGACGCCATCAAAATCTGCAAATGTTACTTCTATAGCTTCTGGTTTGTTTCCGGCGGCCGCGTTCTCGAACTTGAGCGCGAGCGTCTCCTCGATGATGCGGTTGTTCACCTCTAGCAGGATCATGGCGGCGGCTGGCCCCCGAAGCTTCAACCCGCCTGCTGAGCCGCCGCCGCCTCCGCCACCGCCTTACCAAGGATCCCGGTCCCCGCCCAGCCCCCGGCTCCAGCCGGCCACTTCCGCTCTCACACCCACTTCCGCTCGCCGCCCGGACGCGCGGCCCCGTGGCGCCATTTCCGCTTCGACCTCGCGCGTGCACACGCCGGCAAGCGCGTCCCTTCTGTTTCAATTTATGATTTGAATTTTGGTGTGAACTTGTGATGAACTTTGTAACATGTGATCAGGTACTCTGAATGATGTATAAGACAAAGGGACATTTGTTAGCGGCTCACTTCCCCCCTCCCCTTTCCTCTTTCTCCCTTCTTCTTTCTTCCCTGCTTAGATTCTCAGATTCTCTCCACTTAGAATTTTTCCTTCGTTAGAACTTTTTCCCTTTCTTCACTTTGTCTCTTAGCTAGCTTTCATAGGAAACTTTTTACACGTAGTAATAAACTACAATAACTTCTTTAAGTGTCTTTTCTTCCTGTGACCTCAAACCAACGGACCTAAGTTAGAGTGTGGCAGAGCCTACAGAGAGAGTACTAAGGATATTTGCCTAATTCTCTGCTGTCCCTTAGCTGAGGTGTTAAGTGCAAGAAACTGCAGTTTCTGGACAGAGGATACCAGAGGGCAGACCAGCTACAGTAGCCTCACTCTAGGTCTTACCCACTCCTGATGCTCTTCCCATCCCCCTCGGCTGCCTCAAGAAGAACCGACCAGAGAAGAAAGAAGAAGCAGCTTCTTTTCCCACCAAGCCGGTGATGGCTCCTAGCAGTTATGTTGTTAGTATATGCTCTCTCCAGTTAATTTTTGGAGGCACTCAGAGCTATGTGTTTTTCCCTTAGCACTGCTTTCATTGTGTCCCATAAGTTTGGGTGCTGTGCCTTCATTTTCATTAAATTCTAAAAAGTCTTTAATTTGTTTATTTCATCCTTGACCAAGTTATCATTGAGTAGGGCATTGTTCAGCTTCTATGTGTATGTCGATTTTCTGTTGTTTTTGTTGTTATCAAAGACCCAGCCTTAGTCTGTGGTGATCTGATAGGATGCATGGGATTATTTCAATTTTCTTGTATCTGTTAAGGATGGTTTTGTGATCGATTATATAGTCAAATTTGAAGAAAGTACCATGAGGTGTAGAGAAGAAGGTACATTCTTTTGATTTGGGATGAAATTTCTATAGATATTTGTTAAAACCATTTGGTCCATCACTTCTGTTCGTTTTACTGTGTTTTGGTTTAGTTTCTGTTTCCATGATCTGTCCATTGATGAGAGTGAGGTGTTGAAGTCTCCCACTATTATTGTGTGAGGTGAAATGTGTGCTTTGAGCTTTTGTAAAGTCTCTTTTATGTATGTGGGTGCCCTTGCATTTGGAGCACAGATGTTCAGAATTGAAAATTCTTCTCAGATTTTTCCTTTGATGGGTATGAAGTGTTCTTCCTTATCTTTTTCATAACTTGTTGTTGAAAGTTGATTTTATTTGATATTAGATTGGCTACCCCAGCTTATTTCTTGGGATCATTTGCTTGGAAATTTGTTTTCCAGTCCCTTACCCTGAAGTAGTATCTGTCTTTGACACTGAGGTGTGTTTCCTGTATGCAGCAAAATACTGGGTCCTGTTTATGTATCCAGTCTGTTTATCTATGTCTTTTTATTGGGGAATTGAGTCCATTGATGTTAGGAGAATTAAAGACCAGTGACTGTTTCCCCTGTTATTTTTGTTGTTAGAGGTGGAATTATGTTTGTGTGGCTATCTTCTTTTAGGTTTGTTGAAAAGAAGATTACTTCTTGTTTTTTCTAGGGTATACTTGCCCTGCTTGTGTTGGAACTTTCCTTTTATCATTCTTTATAGCACTGAATATGTGGAAAGATATTGTGTAAATTTGGTTTTGTCATAGAATATCTTGGGTTCTCCATCTATGGTAATTGAGAATTTTGAGAAGGAGCCTGGGCTGACATTTGTGTTCTCTTAGGGTCTGCATGACATCTGCCCAGGATCTTCTAACTGTCGTAGTCTCTGTTGAGAAGTCTAGTGTAATTCTTATAAATATTCCTTTATATGTTACTTGACCTTTTTCCCTTACTGCTTTTTTTACTGGATATTTTATTTACATTTCATATGTTATCCCCTTACCCCATCACCCCCACTCAGGAAGCCCCTATCCCCTCACCCCTCCTCCTGTTTCTCTGTGGATGTACTCATCGCTACTCCCCTGCTCCCACCTCCCCACCCTCAAATTACCACACACTGTGGCGTCAAGCCTTCATGAGACCAAGGATCTCTTCTCCCACCTATGCCCGACAGGCCCCCCCCACCCTTACATATACAGCTGAAGCCATGGATCCCTCCCTAAGTGCTCCCAGGCTAGTGGTTTAGACCCTGGGAGGTCTGGTTGGTTGGTATTGTTGCTCTCCTCATGGGGCTGCAAACCCTTTCAGGTCCAACATTCTTCACTCTAACTCCTCCATTGGGAACCCCATGATCAGTTCAATGGTTAGCTGTGAGAATCTGCCTCTGAATATGTCAGACTCTTGCAGACCTCTAAAGAGACATCTATATCAGGCTCTTATCAGCATGCACTTCCTGACTTCCACATCAGCATCTACCTTTGGTAACTGCACATGGGATGGATACCCAGGTAGAATGGTTTCCAGACAGACCCTGCTTCAGCTTCTGTCCCTCAATTTGTCTCCATATTTGCTCCCTTGAGTATTTTGTTGCTCCTTCTAAGAAGGACAAAAGCACCCCCACTTGATCTTTCTTCTTCATGAGCTTCATGTGGTCTGTGAGTTGAATCTTGGGCATTTCAAGGTTCTGGGCTAATATCCAATAATCAGTGAGTGAGTGCCATGTGTGTTATTTTGTGATTGGGCTACCTCACTCAGGATGATATTTTCTAGTTGCATCCATTTACCTAAGAATTTCTCGAATTCATTGTTTTTAATAGCTGAGTAATACTCCATTGTGTAAATGTACCACATTTTTTTGTATCCATTCCTCAGTTGAGGGACATCTTGGTTCTTTCCAGCTTCTGGCTATTATAAACAAGGCTGCTATGAACATAGTTGAGCATATGTCATTGTTATATGTTAAAGCATCTTCTAGGTATATGCCTAGGAGTCCTATAGCTGGGTCCTCAGATAATGTTATGTCCAATTTTCTGAGGAACTGCCAGACTGATTTTCAAAGTGGTTGCACCATCTTGCAGCCCCACCAACAATGGAGGAGTGTTCCTCTTTCTCCACACCATCACCAGCATCTACCATCACCTGAGTTTTTAATCTTAGCCATTCTGACTGGTGTGAGATGGAATCTTAGGGTTGATTTGATTTGCATTTCCCTGATGACTAAGGTTGCTGAACATTTCTTTTAGGTGCTTCTCGGCCATTCGAGTTTCCTCAGTTGAAAATTCTTTGTTAAGCTCTAAACCCCATTTTTTTTGATAGGGTTATTTGGTTGTCTGGAGTCTAATTTCTTGAGTTCTTTGTATGTATTGGATATTAGCCCTCTATCAGATGTAGGATTGGTAAAGATCTTTTCCCAATTTGTTGGTTGTCATTTTGTCCTATTGACAGTGTCCTTTGCCTTACAGAAACTTTGCAATTTTATGAAGTCCCATTTGTCAATTCTTGATCTTAGAGCATAAGCCACTGGTGTTCTGTTCAGGAACTTTTACCCTGTGCCCAAGTATTCAAGGTTCTTCCCCACTTACTCTTCTATTAGTTTCCGTATATCTGGTTTTATGTGGAGGTCCTTTATCCACTTGGACTTGAGCTTTTTACAAGGAGATAAGAATGGATCGATTTGCATTCTTCTACATGTCCTCCAGTTGAACCAGTACCATTTGTTGAAAATGCTGACCTTTTTCCATTGTACAGTTTTAGCTCCTCTGTGAAAGATCAAGTGACCATAGGAGAGTGGGTTCATTTCTGGGTCTTCAATTCTATTCCATTGATCTTCCTGCCAATACCAGGTAGTTTTTATCACTATTGCTCTGTAGTACAGCTTGAGGTCAGGGATGTTGATTCCTCCAGAAGTTCTTGTATTGTTGAGAATAGTTTTTGCTATCGTGGGTTTTTTGTTATTCCAAATGAATTTGAGAATTTCCTTTTCTAACTCTGTGAAGAATTGAGTTGAGATTTTAATGGGGATTGCATTGAATCTGTAGATTGCTTTTGGCAAGATGGCCATTTTTATTATATTAATCCAGCCAATCCATGAGCATGGGAGATCTTTCCATCTTCTGAGATCTGCTTTGATTTTTTTCTTTAGGGACTTAAAGTTCTTGTCATACAGGTCTTTCACTTGCTTGGTTAGATTCACACCAAGGTATTTTATATTATTTGTGACTATTGTGAAGGGTGTCATTTCCCTAATTTCTTTTTGAGCCTGTTTATCTTTCATGTAGAGGAAGGTTACTGATTTGTTTGAGTTGATTTTATAACCAGCCACTTTGTTGAAGTTGTTTATCAGGTTTAGGAATTCTCTGGTGGAGGTTTGGGCTCACTTAAGTATACTTTCATTTCATCTGCAAATAGTGATATTCTGACTTCTTCCTTTCCTATTTGTATCCCTTTGACTTCTTTTTGTTGTCTAATTGCTCTGGCTAGGACTTCTATATTGAATAGGTACAGGGAGAGTGGGCAGCCTTGTCTAGTCCCTGATCTTAGTGGGATTGCTTCAAGTTTCTCTCCATTTAGTTTGATCTTGGCTACTGGTTTGCTGTATATTGCTTTTACTATGTTTAGGTATTGTCCTTTGTGGGACTGCGTAAGGGTATCCTGGGTCATGGTGGAGCAGGTGTCTAGAACCTCGAGACTCTGTAGATTCTGAGTGAGATGCTGCGTGAGGACTGGCAGGAGTTTGGCGCCCCCAGAATCCAGGATCTTGAAAAGCAGTCATGTTCTCCATAGAATTACATAGGCCAGGCTATAGGCCTCAGGCCCTAGGGATTTACATACTAATGAAGGCCAGAGGGCAGAGCAAATCAAACATGCCTCTCCCAGATCTTCCCCCAATCCTCCCCCTTTCTCCCTTCCTATGTAACTCAGGACTGCCCTGAGTTCTAGGGGGTACGCCTAGATCCATTTATTATCCACCATGACAATAAACCTTTTTGGAACCAAGGACTTCCTCGTGTTATTGGGGCCTGTCATCGCCAAGGCCTCCAGGCCACTGGAACTATAGAGTTCCCCCTGAATATGGGACCCGCCACAGTGGTGGAAACCCCTCTGGGGCCCCACCGTTGAGGCAGCCTTTAAATTTTCAACACAATCCTTGAGTTCCTGATATTTCCAAGACTTTTATCATGAAGGGATGTTGAATTTTGTCAAATGCTTTCTCAGCATCTAATGAAATGATCATATGTTTTTTTTTGAGTTTGTTTATATAGTGGATTGCATTGATGGATTTCTGAATATTGAACCATCCCTGTATTTCTGGGAGAAAACCTACTTGATCCTGATTGATGATTGTTTTGATGTGGTCTTAGATTCTCTTTGCTAGAATTTTATTGAGCATTTTTGCATCAATGTTCATAAGGGAGATTGGTCTGAAGTTCTCTTCCTTTGTCGGGTCCTTGTGGGGTTTGGGTATGAGTGTAATTGTAGCTTCATAGAACGAATTGGGTAGTGTTCCTTCTGTCTCTATTTTGTCGAATAGTTTGAAGAGAATTGGTATTAGGTCTTCCTTGAAGTTCTGATAGAATTCTGCAATAAAACCATCTGGTCCTGGGCTTGTTTTGATGGGGAGACTTTTAATGACTGCTGCTATTTCCTTAGGGGTTATGGGACTGCTTAGATGGTTTATCTGCTCCTGATTTAACTTTGGTACCTGATATCTGTCTAGGAAGTTGTCCATTTCATCCAAGGTTTCCAGATTTTTTGAGTATAGCCCTTTGTAGGAGGATCTGATGATCTTTTGAATTTCCTCAGTCTTTCTTTTCAGTTCTGATTTTATTAATTTGGATACTGTTTCTGTGCCCTCTGGTTAATCTGGCTAACGGTTTATCTATCTTGTTGATTTTCTCAAAGAACCAGCTCCTGTTTTTTTTGAGTCTTTGTATCATTCTTTCCATTTCTACTTGGTTGATTTCAGCCCTGAGTTTGATTATTTCCTGCCTTCTACTCCTCCTGGGTGTATTTGCTTCTTTTTGTTCTAGAGCTTTCGGGTGTGCTGTCAAGTTGTTAGTGTATGCTCTCTCTGGTTTCTTTTTGTAGGCACTTAAGGTTATGAGTTTTCCTCTTAGTACTGCCTTCATCTAGTCCCACAAGATTTGGTATGATGTGTCCTTATTTTCATTATATTCTAAAAAGTTTTTAATTTCTTTCTTTATTTCTTCTTTGACCAAGACATCATTGAATAGAAAGTTGTTCAGTTTCTATGTTCATTGGGTTTTTCATTGGGTTTGTCATTAGTAAAGATCAGCCTTAGTCCATTGTGATCTGATAAAATGCAAGGGATCATTTCAATCTTTTTGTATCTGTAGAGGCCTGTTTTGTGACCAATTATGTGGTCTATTTTGGAGAAGTTATCATGAGTTGCTTAGACAAAGGTATATTCTTCTGTTTTAGGATGTTCTATAGATATCTGTTAAGTCCACTTGGTTCATAACTTCTGTTAATTTCAAAGTATCTCGGTTTAGTTTCTGTTTCCATGATATATCCATTGCTGAGAGTGGGGTGTTAAAATCCCACAGTATTATTGTGTGATGTGTAATGTGTGTTTAGAGCTTTAGTAAAGTTTTTTTAATGTATGTAGGTGCCGTTGCGTTTAGAGTGTAGATGTTCAGAATTGGGAGTTCACCTTGGTAGATTTTTCCTTTGATGAGTATGAAGTGTCCTTCCTTTTTTTTTTCTTTTTGATTACTTTTGATTGAAAGTCAATTTTATTTGATATTAGAATGGCTACTCCAGCTTGTTTCTTGGAACCATTTGCTTGGAAAATTGTTCTCCATTCTTTTACTCTGAGGTAGTGTCTGTCTTTGTCACTGAGGTGCGTTTCCTGTATGCAGCCAAATTCTGAGTCCTGTTTGTATATCCAGTCTGATAGTCTGTGTCTTTATATTGGGGAATTGAGTCCATTGATGTTAAGAGTTATTAAGGAAAAATGATTGTGGCTTCCTGTTATTTTTGTTATTAGAGGTAGAGCTATGTTTGTTTAGCTGTCTTCTTTTGTGGTTGTTGGAAGATTACTTCCTTGCTTTTTCTAGGTTGTAGTTTCCCTCCTTGTGTTGGCGTTTTCCATCAATTATCCTTGAAGTGCTGGGTTTGTGGGAAGATATTGTGCATATTTGGTTTTGTCATGGAATATGTTGATTTCTCCAACTGTAGTGATTTAGAATTTTGCTGGGTATAGTAATCTGGGCTGGCATTTGTGTCCTCTTAGGGTCAGTATGATGTCAGTCGTGGCTCTTCTGGCTTTTATAGTCTCTGGTGAGAAGTCTGGTGCAATTCTTATAGGTCTGTCTTTATAGGTTACTTGACCTTTTTCCTTTACTGCTTTTAGTATTTTTTCTTTGTTTTGTGCATTTGATATTTTGATTGTTATGTGACAGTAGGTATTTCTTTTCTGGTCTAGTCTATTTGGTGTTCTGTCGGCTTCTTGTATGTTTATGGTCATCTCGTTCTTTAGGTTAGGGAAGTTTTCCTCAATAATTTTGTTGAAGATATTTACTGACCCTTTAAGTTGGGAATCTTCACTCTCATCAATACCTATTATCCTTAGGTTTGGTCTTCTCATTGTGTCCTGGATTTCCTGGATGTGTTGGGTAAGGAGTTTTTTGCATTTTGCATTTTCTTTGACAGTTGTGTCAATGTTTTTCATGGTATCTTCTTCACATGAGATTCTCTCTTCTATCTCTTGTATTTGGTTGGTGATGCTTGCATCTATGACTCCTGATCTCTTTCCTCAGTTTTGTATCTCTATGGTTGTCTCCCTTTCAGATTTCTTTATTCTTTCTATTTCCATTTTCATATCCTGAATGGTTGTGTTTAATTCCTTCATTGTGTTTTCTTGCAGTTCTTTAAGGGATTTCTCTATTTCCTCTTTAAGGGCTTCTACCTGTTTACTTGTACTCTCCTGTACTTCTTTAATTGAGTTACTTATGTCCTTCTTAAAATCCTCTATCATCATCATGAGAAGTGATTTTAATTCTGAATCCTGCTTTTCTGGTGTGATGGGGTGTCCAGGGCTTCCTATTGTGAGAGAACTGGGTACTGATAATGCTAAGTAACTTTGGTTTCTGTTGCTTACATTCTTGTCCTTGCCTTTCGCCATCTGGTTAACTCTATTGTTACCTGCCCTCTCTGTGTCTGACTGGAGTCTGTATTTCCAGTTATCTTGCTTGTGTCAGAACTCCTCAAAGTCCAGATGTCTCTGTGGTCTTATGATACTAAGCTCCTAGGTGGAAGAACTCGTGGGACTCAGGCCACCTCTGGGATCTGGAAATCCTGCTGCTCTGGGTACAGTGGTTCCTCTAGGATGGCTCAGGATATGGTGTCTCCACAAGTGCAAACCAGCTAGGTGTCTGCTGCTCTGAGTGCAGTGGCTCCTCTAGGATGACTCAGGATTCAGTATCTCCACAGGAGGAGACCAGCTCTGTGTCTGCCCCAGCCAAGAGGACCGGGGAGGGGTGAAAGGGAAGTGGCATTCCAGAGGGGTGGGGCTTGGGTGGCTGGTGGGTCCTGAGAGTCCCTGGCTCCCAGTTGTATCTCTGGGGCGTAGCTAGTGGGACTGGGTTCTTACCTGCTGCTCTGTGTGCAGTTACTCCTCTAGGATGGCTCAGGATTCAGTATCTAACTCCACAGAAGGAGACCAGCTATGTGTCTTCCCCAGCCACAAGGAGCCCCTTACTGCTGAAAGCCTGTGTGTCAGAACTCCAGTTTTCACTGTGGTGAATTTCAGTATGGAATGTTGTGGTACACGGTCAGCCCAGGCCTGAAGGATCCTGTCCCTGGCTGTTCCTTGGTTCCTGTGTCCTGATGACTCTGGGCTGGTCCCTCGTGGTCCAGGAATTTGAGTAGAAGTGGTGGGGTTACCAGTGCTCATAGGTGTGCCACCACTCCTGGGAGTCCAGTTCTCTCCCGATGGTATTTGGGTATGGAGCATTGTGGCACAGGATCAGCTCTGAGCATAGACAGAAATCAGGAGGTTCCTGTTCAAGGATCCTCCTCTGTTCCTGTGTCCTGAGGTCTCCGGGAGCGTTTCTCAGAGCAGAATTCACGGTCTTACCTGTGCTCACAGGTGCACGAGCCCTCCTGGGAGACCAGCTCTCTCTCAGCAGTATTTGGGTATTGAGTGCTGTGGCAGAGTATCAGATCTGGGCACAGAGGGAAACACCCTCCCCCCTTTCTTTTCAACCCCCTTTCCCTTACCTAAGGAGAAAGAGAGAAAAAGTGAAGGAAAGAGAAAAGAAATCCACGAATCTAACTTCTTTGTTTCATTTTTCCAATACAACACCATCATTAATTGAAGTTTATCCCCTGAAATGACACCATATCTATAACTGATAAAATGACCAAAACTCTCCACTGAAACTGGAATGACAGTCTTGTTATAATTGCTCCATGTTGATTTGTGGGTGCAGATTTTTTTTTTGCTGGGCCCAAGAAAATTAGAAAATTGGTTAAATCAAAAGAAAGCTTGCTGTCATCATTTGTTGTCTAGTCTCTATATGTTGACTATGTGAACTCTTTAGTAGATTAGTCTGAAAGCCTGGATGAAGAGGTCATCTGAGATTAACAGTCCTTTCTGAGGATGTTTCAGAAGCAAGTCTTTGGAAAAAGCATCCATTTGAGGTAGGATTGATCAGGGACCTGGAACAGCATGTATCAGCATCTCAGCATCCCTGAGGGTGAGTCCTGTCAGTGTTGCCCTCCTGGTCTTCCATTCTGCAATTTATAAACCATACAAGCAATACCTAGTTCTGTAAGAACATGTGTATGGAATGTGCAGGGTGCAGACCAGGATGCCAGGAAGTGCATGCTAACAGGAGTCTGATACAGCTGTGTCCTTAGAGGTCTCCCAGAGCCTGACATATACAGATTCAGGTGCTCACAGTTAATCAAAGAACTGTTCATGGGGTTCCCAATGAAGAAGTTAGAAAGAAGACTGAAGGAGTTGATGGGGCTTGTGGCCACATTAGGGGAGCTGCAATGCCAACCAACCAGATCTCCCAGGGTCTAAACCACCAGCCTTTGACCACATAGGCAGGGACCCATGACTCCAGCTCTATATGTAGCAAAGAATGGCCTTGTTAGGCATAGATGGGAGAGGAGATCCTTGATCCAATGAAGGCTGGATGCTCAGTGTGGGGGAATTCAAGGGTGGGGAGGTGGGAGTGGGTGGGTGGGTGGGGGCACATCCTCATAAAAGCAGGAGGAGGGTTCATGGGATGGGGGTTTCTGGGTGGGGGGGAATGGGGAAAGTGGATAACATCTGAAATATAAATAAAATATTCAATAAAAAAGAACATTTATATGCAATGTTCAGGGTGTACAGATCAATAAAAGTGACTTTCTTATCTTTATTGGAATAGACTAAATACATCTGTATTTCTTATTAGTTAGTTTGGATTATATGTCAGAGTGTAATGTTATTTTTATCTATACCATTCAAAAGAGTTGTATAAAATGTTTTGAGGATTTTGTAGTAAACAAGATCTATTGGTTATGTAAAATACATAATTTTTTGTCTCAGCCAGTTTCAGAGCTGTTCTTAAGTAGCTGGATCAGCACATAAGTTACCTATCTTGTTGATCTTGTCAATCTCCTTATCTTTGTCTGTAGACAAATTATTTAGGGGCTTTTACCTGGCCAAATATTATTTTAAATAATTTGGATGGAAGATATAGCTTTTCTTTTCCTATTGGAACAAACGTAAAAATCTCCTCCACCTAATGTATCTCCTTTTTACATTTTAGAATTAGTGAGACAAATTGTTATTTGTCTCATTAACTTTTAAAAAGTTGAAAGACAGTAAACCACATTTTAAACCATCAGTGGAGCTGTCATATCACCCTTCTATTCTATGAGCATTTCCTTCAAAGACCTGTTAAGTTTTTTCATAGTGGCGTGACCTGTAATACTGTGAGCTATATTTGGAATAGGCTTCATCCCACAATGCCCATGAATTTTAATGAACATTATGTCTGAGCATCATCAATTTTGGTCTGTAAAGTCATCTCTAAATAGCCATTGTCTTAATAAATGTGCAGTCTCAGAGTCATCCCCCCTCAGAACTCAATGCAGAAGTCCTTTTGAACCCCAAACATGTATTAATTGTATGAAATATCAACATGTGTACATACATCAATTCTCTAAACTTTATAAAATGAATCACACAATCCATTATATGGCATTGCTTTAAGTTGGCAACAATAAGCAGAATCTGGATTTTTAATTCAATATATTATATCTCTATGGGCTGCCATCATAATTTCTCAAGCCCCTATGGACCTTTCAGTGTGGAGCTGTGTTTTTTTTTTTTTTTTTATATCATTTAAGTTCCAGATTGGATTCCTCTGAGGGTTTCTTATTTTGATTTAAAGAGTATTTCCACATCAGTTTTATGGCCTGTAATCTAGTATTTAATTTCTCAGCCTTTTCTTTCTCCAAGTCTGTCTTATTGTGATTTCTCCCAAAGAGGACATATAGAACTGTAATCTTTGAGCAAACCAGCCATTTGTATGCTGATAAATGAAATAAGGTCATATTGAATCCAGATTCAGTGTGTCATTGTGCTTCCTTCCTTCCAAAATATAGAAAACATTTTTGCTCTTGAATTTTAAAACTTTTCCCTAAAGACTTTGTTTTCTTTTGTTTTTTTTCTTACAAAAGAAAAAAATTAATTAGGGCTGGCTTACAATTTCAGAGGTTCATTATCATCATGGCAGGAAGCATGGGAGCCTACAGCCATATATGGTATTGGAGTCAGAGCTGAGAGTTCTACATCTTGATCCAAAGGCAGTCAGAAGAAGACTATCCTCCTTAAGTAGCCAGGAGGTTAACGGAATTTTATTCTGGGTAGAACTAAAGCATAGGAGACCTCAAAGCCCATCCCCTCAGTGACACACTCCCTCAAACAAGCCCATAGTTACAGGGCATATCTTTGAATAGTGCATTCCCTGTGGGGCAAGCATTCAAACACACAAGTGTGTGGGGACCAAATCTATTCAAACCACCACACTCATGGTCCTTCATCAATAGTAAACTTAAGTAAGACAGACAACTATCTGGTAAATCTTCAAAAGCCCTGAATGTTGACTTTCAACATCTGCAGCCTATCATTCTGTAGGAATCTATTTCCAGTGACATTTTGGGTTGACTACCTCTTAGCATGTTTCTTAAGAGTTGCTAAATTTTTCTGCATAATGTAGACATAATGACTGTACATGTCTCATTTCCTTATCCAAATTCACTTAAACTGTGACTTGTGGTAGATAATTCCTTGTAGAATAATTTCTCCCCAAAAGAATGATTCCGTTTTCTGTCTTCTCATGATGGTTTGTTCCCATTGTGCTGCTACTGCACATGATGGTTTTGTCTCCACTGTCTTCCCTCAAAGACCATGGGCTCTTTCACAGTGCAGTCCATTCCCCAGGACCCACAAAGGACACAACATAAGTAATTAATAAGTGCCTTGGAAATTGTTACTATTGATTAAGGAGGATAAAGGGCTATCAAATGAGGCTTCTAATATTGTCTGTTACTTTTCCTGAAATATGATGAGAAAATAAAAATTACTGTATTACTTTACAGATACAATTACCACAGAGTTATTACAATCATGGAACAAGGAGGAGGCTAAAAGCCAATTTGTTCCGGGTCATACTCACACTACACTTCTAATTGTGCTGTGTAGTTCAAAAGGCCACTGTTCTAAATTTAGGTTTAAAGATGTTCAGAATGGTCTTTAGTGTTTTTTATTTTCTTTTAATTGATATTTTCTTTATTTACATTTCAAATGTTATTCCATTTCCAGGTTTCCCCTCCTGTAAACCCCTATCCAAATCCCCATCCACCAGCCTCTATGAGGGTGCTCCGTCACCCACCCACCCACTCCTGCCTTTGTGACCTGGCATTCCCCTACACTGGGACATTGAACCCCCACAGTAGACAAAGGGCAGCTTCTCCCAGTGATGTCTAACAAGACCATCCTCTGCCACATATGATGCTGGAGCCATAGGTCCCACCATGTGTACACTTTAGTTGTTAGTCCAGTCCCCAGGATCTCTGGGGAGTCTGGCCAATTGACATTATTGCTCCTCCCACAGGGCTGCAAACTCCTCAGCTCCTTTAGTCCCTTTGTCAAACTCCCCCATCAGGGACCCTGTGCCCAGTCCAGTGGTTGGCTGTGAGCATCTGCTTCTGTATTTGTCAGGCTCTGGAAAATCGTCTCAGTAGACATCCATATCAGGCTCCTGTCAGCATGCACTTCCCATCATCTACAATAGGCTCAGGGTTTGACAACTTTATATTTGATGGGTCTCCAGGTGGGGCTAGTGGGTTTTTTAAATGAGCTACTATTTAGTCCCTGAAAATTCAGTTGTGATTTAAAACAATGATGTCTGCATTTCTCTTAATTTAGCTTTATAACTTGGTATTTTGCTTAATCTTTCAAATAACTAAAATAATGAAGCTATTACCATTTGACTTTGTATAATATAAACTTATCAGTTTTGGATTTTAAATATATATCCCACTTTCCTCTTTCCTTTTTTACTAATCATTGTATTCATTTACATTTCAAATGATATCCCCCTTCCTGGTTACCCTCCACAAATCCCCATCCCTTCTTCCCTCTCCTCCCTCCCCTTTGCCTCTATGAGAGTGCTCCTCCATCCACTCATCTACTCCTGCATCACTGCTCTAGCATCCCCTACACTGAGGCATCAGTCTCCACAGGACCAAGGGCTTCCTCTCCCATTGATGTTGTATAAGGCCATTCTCTGCTACACATATATCTAGAACCATGGATCCCTCCATGTATACTCTTTGGATGTGTTTTAGTCTCTGGGAGCTCTGGGTGTTCCAGTTAGCTGATATTGTTCTTGCTATGGAGTTGCAATTCTCTTGAGCTCCTTCAGTCCTTCTCCTAGTTCTTCCATCGGGGTAACCTTCCTCAGTTCAATGGTTGGCTGTATTTGCATCAGTTTTGGTCAGGTGCTGCTAGAACCTCTCAGGGAACAGCCATACCAGGCTCCTGTCAGCAAGCATTTCTTGGCATCAGCAATAGTGTAGGGGATTGGTGTCTGCATTTGGGGTGGACTCCTCTGTCTTTGTTTTGGACAAAAATTTGTTTCTTTGTTTTGGGTTAAAAATTTTGAGATATGTGGGTGGACCCAACCCTCAACTGGGCCCATGGCGATCTACTGGAGGTGGTTTCTATAGGTTGTATCTCCTCTTTGTTGATTATTTTGGCCAACTCGATAAATATTGTGTCCTGGGAGACTCTCATTTCCCTGGAGTCTGGAAGTTTCTAGTGGCTATCCCCAGTTCCCCATCCCCCATACTGCATGTTATTAACCAATTTCCTAACCCTCTGTACTTCTTTCCTTTCCCTTTCAATACCTGATCCTGCCCACCTTTTTTCCTTCCCTCTTTCCCTCCCAGATCCCTCTGTCCCTGTACCTCCTGTGATTGTTTTGTCCCCCTTTCTATGTAGGATTGTAACATCTACATTTTTGTCTTCCTTCTCTTTATACTCTGTATGGTTGTGGATTGTATTGTGGGCATTCTGAGCTTTTGGGCTGATATCCACTTATCAGTGAGTATGTACAATGTGTGCCCATTTTTGCCTTGGTTACCACACTCAGGGTAATATTTTCTAGTTCCACTCATTAACCTGTGAATTTCATGGAGTCATATTTTTTATAACTGAGTAGTACTCCATTGTGTAAATATGCCACATTTTCTATATGCATTCTTCTGTTTAAGGACATCTGGGTTCTTTCTAGCTTCTGGCTACTAAAAATAAGGCTGTTATGAACATAGTGGAGCATGTGTTCATGCTATATGTTGGAGCATCTTTTGGGTATATGTCCACTAGTGGTATAGCTGGGTCTTCAGGTAGAACTATTTCCAATTTTCTCATGAAGTGCCAGATTGATTTCCAAAGTTTGCAATCCCACCAGCAATGGCAGAGTGTTCCTCTTTCTCCATATTCTCACCAGCATCTGCTGTCACCTGAGTTTTTGGTCTTAGCCATTCTGACTGGTGTGAAGTGGAATCTCAGGTTTGTTTTGATTTGAATTTCCCTGATGACTAAGGTTGTTGAACATATTTTTAGGTGCTTCTTGGCCTTTAGATATTCCTCAGTTGAGAATTCTTTGTTTATCTCTGTACTCCATTTTTAATAGGGGTATTTGGTTCTCTGGTCTCTCACTTGTTGAGTTCTTTGAATAATTTGGATATTAACTCTCTATCGGATGTAGGATTGGTAAAGATCTTTTCACAATATGTGGGTTGCTGTTTTGTCTTATTGAGATTGCTCTTTTTCCTGGGTCTCCTTGGTCTCCTATGTCCTTGGGGGCAGGGGTTCCGAGTTACACTGGTCATGGGTTGTGGACTCAGCTGACATCCTGGAGGTCAAGCTTCCTATCGGTGTGGGTGAACTATGTGGAGATTCAGAGCCCAGGGGTCACTCCTGGGTCACACAAGCAAACCAGAAAGAATCAGGACTTTTTTTTCTTATATTTAATTAAATGTTTCTCTTTGTGATTTTTTTATAGTTAGCTTCCCTTCTCTTTTATTGTTTTTTAAACTCACTATCTTACCAGTTTAGTCTCTTGGGATTCTTTAGTTTGTACCTTGTGCTGTGTTAGTACTGCATCAGCTCTTTAGCTAGCTCTGGGCTCCTGGCTTGGCCTTTTACCAGCCTCTCTAACCTGATGTGCTTTTGATAAGCTTTAGGCCTTCGTTCCCAGGCATCTTCCAGTAGTCTCTGGCCAATGTGCCCTCCTCCTTTCATGAAGTCTGGTCTTCAATAACAACAAGCACAAGAGAAAACCCACAAACACATGGAAGCTGAACAAGTCTCTACTCAATGATAATTTGGTCAGGGAAGAAATAAAGAAAGAAATTAAAGACTTTTTAGAATTTAGTGAAACTATTCCACAAATCGAAACAGAAGGATCTCTACCTAATTCATTCTATGAAGTCACAATTATGCTTATGCCTAAACCACACAAAGACCCAACAAAGAAAGAGAACTTTAGACCAAATTACCTTATGATTATTGATGCAAAAATACTCAATAAAATTCTTGCAATCCAAATCCAAGAACACATCAAAATGATCACTTATCATGATCAAGTATTCTTTATCACAGGGATGCAGGAATGGTTCAATATAAGGAAATCCATCAATGTATTTGACTATACAAACTATCTCAAAGAAAAAATTCACATGACCATCTCATTAGATGCTGAAAAAGCATTTGACAAAATTCAGTACCCCTTCATGGTAAAAGTCTTGGAAAGATCAGGATTTCAAGGCCCATACCTAAACATAGTAAAAGCAATATACAGCAAACCAGTAGCCAACCTCAAACTAAATGGAGAGAAACTTGAAGCAATCCCACTAAAATCAGGGACTAGACAAGGCTGTCCACTCGCTCCCTAAATATTTAATATAGTACTCAAAGTCCTAGCCAGAGCAATTAGACAACAAAAGGAGATCAAGGGATACAAATTGGAAAAGAAAAAGTAAAAATATCACTATTTGCAGATGATATGATACTATACTTAAATGACCCCACAATTTCCACCAGAGAACTCCTAAACCTGATAAACAACTTCAGCAAAGTGGCTGAATATAAAATTAAACAAATCAGTAGTCTTCCTCTACTGAAAGGATAAACAAGTTGAGAAGGAAATTAAGGGAAATGACACCCTTCATAATTGTTACAAATAATATAAAATACCTTGGTGTGACTCTATCCAAGCAAGTGAAACATCTGTATGACAAGAAATCCAAGTCTCTGAACAAAGAATTCAAAGAATATCTCAGAAGATGGAAAGATCTCCCATGCTCATGGATTGGCAGGAGCAATATATTAAAAATGGCCATCTTGCCATAATCAATATACAGATTCAATTCACTCACCATGAAATTTCCAACTCAATTCTTCATAGAGTTAGGAAGAGCTATTTGGAATAACCAAAAACCCAGAATTGTGAAAACTATTCTCAACAATAAAAGAATTTCTGGGGGAATCATCATCCCTGACTTCAAGGTGTATTACAGAGCAATCATGATAAAAACTGCACTGTACAGTGTAGCTGTCTTCAGACACACAGAGAGGACATTGGATCCCATTACAGATAGTTTTGAACCAGGATATGGAAGCTGAGAATTGAACTCAGGACCTCAGGAAGAGAAGTCAGTGCTCTTAATTGCTGAGCCATCTCTCCAGCCCTGTATTGTTTTTATGAGATATAAAAATTAGTTTAGGGCTGGAGAGATGTCTCAGTGGTTATGCTTCCTACTATTGAGAGGACGTGGGATCAGATTCTAGCCTCTGTATGGCAAATCACAACCACTTGTAAGTCCAGTTCCAGAAGATCAAATGCCTTTTTCTGGAACCTAAGTGCAACAGGCACTTGTGTGCAGCACAGATTTAGATACAGACCTAATATACTATAAAATATAAATAAGAATATTTCTTTTTCTTTTTAAAAGTTTAATTCAGGCGGGCCAGCAGCCGGCCGGGGAGGATGCTGAGGGGTGGCGACTCGGGCCGCCAGAGGGCATAGGGTGGCCGCGGGGGCGCACTCGGGCCGGGCCGCTCGTTTGCACCCTCCTTCCTCAGCAGCTGCAACCGGCAGCACAAGGCCGTGGAGGCCGGGGAGCAGACACGTCGGGCGACCTGAACCTGGAGTGGATCTGCTCGCTGCCGCGCTCCTGGACGTAGGGGATCACTAGGGACGGCCGCGTTTTCTTCATCAAGAGGAGGCCAAGAGTACCACCTGGCTGCACCCGGTCATCGGCGAGGCGGTGGTCACCGGGCACCAGTGGCACAGCACAGATTTGCCCACTGGCTGGGAAGAAGCATAAATGTTTGAAGGTGCAAGATACTATATAAACCACAATGAAAGGAAAGTGACCTGCAAGCATCCAGTCACAGGACAGCCATCCCAGGAAAATTGTATCTTTGTTGTGAATGATCAGACTGTTGCAACCATGACGTCCGAATAAAAGAAGGAGTGACCCATACATAAGTATGATAAATGAAGCTTCCAATTACAACTTGGCTTCAGACTATACGGTGCATCCCATGGGCCCTGTGGGCAGGAGATCATGGGCCTCCAAAAAGGTTCATATTTTTGGAAAGAGATCCAATTCAATTAAAAGGAACCCTAATGCCCCCGTGGTCAGGCGTGGCTGGCTGTACAAGCAGGACAGTACCGGCATGAAGCTGTGGAAGAAAGGCTGGTTTGTGCTTTCTGACCTTTGCCTTTTTTATTACAGAGATGAGAAGGAGGAGGGTATTTTGGGAAGCATCCTGTTGCCTAGTTTTCAGATAGCCATGCTTACTGCTGAGGACCACATCAATCACAAATATGCTTTTAAGGCAGCCCGCCCAAACATGAGGACCTGTTATTTCTGCACCGATACAGGAAAGGAGATGGAGCTGTGGATGAAGGCCATGCTAGATGCTGCTCTGGTGCAGACAGATCCTGTGAAAAGAGTGGACAAGATTACAACTGAAAGTACATCAACTAAAGAAACCAATAACATTCCCAACCACAGAGTTCTCATTAGACCCGAGGTCTAAAACAATCAGAAGAATAAGGAAATAAGCAAAATTGAAGAAAAAAGGGCCTTAGAAGCTGAAAGATACGGATTTCAGAAGGATGGGCAAGCTAGACCATTAACAAAAATTAACAGTGTAAAGTTGAACTCCCTGCCATCAGAATATGAAAGTGGGCCTGCCTGCCCACCTCAGAATGTGCACTACAGACCCATCAATGTGAATAGTTCTGACGGCAAAGCAGTGAATGTCAGCTAGGCAGATGTCCTGGGTGGGAGTCACCCAAACGCAGGGCCCCTAGCCACAGAGGCTGATCTAGCTATTCAGAGAACGAATTCAATGCAACAGCTGGAGCAGTGGATTAAAGTCCAGAAAGGATGGGGACTTGAAGAAGAGCCCAGAGGAATAATTTCTTATCAAACATTGCCAAGAAACATGCCAAGCCACCGAGCACAGATTCTGGCCCGCTACCCTGAAGGTTACCGAACACTCCTAAGAAACAGCAAGACCAGACCTGAGAGTATCTGCAGTGTCACCCCTTCTGGTCATGAGAAGACAGAGCCTGGAGCAGAAGAGAAGCGGCGGTCCATGAGAGATGACACCATGTGACAACTGTACGAGTGGCAGCAGCGCCAGTTTTACCACAAGCAGAGCACCCTCTCTCGGCACAGCTGCCTGAGCAGCCCAAAAGCCGTGGTGAAGGTGTCCGATCAGATAATGCACTCCATCCCCACGTCACCTTCCCATGGCTCAGCCGCTGTTTACCAGGGCTTCTCCCCTCAGTGGACATACAGGTCAGAAGTGTCCTCGCCGATCCAGAGAGGAGATGTGACGATAGACCACAGGCACAGGCCTCATCACCCTAAGCATGTCTATGTACCTGACAGAAGGTCAATGCCAGCTGGCTTAACTTTACAGGCTGAGTCCCCAGAGCCTCCAAGGCAGAACAGTGAGTGTGATAAGCTTACTTATCATATGCTTGCTTTGTTTGCTGCCTCAAAAGACATGAAGCTGACATAGGTTTTTTAAGTGTGACATCACCTACAAAACTCCTTTTTAAGAAAGATTCAACATGAGAAGAACATAGACTAATATAGCCATGTCGCTATCTCTGTGGCTGCCTTCCCCTAAATGTCCAAATAAAGGAGCACATTTAAAGTTTACTATTAAAATAAAATAAAATAAAATAAATAAAATAAAATAAAATAAAATAAAATAAAAGTTTAATTCAGAAAGATCATGGTGCTCCTGCAACTCATTTCATTTACAGCAGAGCAATGACCGTGCACTCCTCACATGGAACCTCTGAATAACAGAACTTGATGATTTCACAGGGACAACCACAAAATCACTTGGGATACACTGGCAATACCCTAGGGAATTCTTTGCTAGACCTAACTGCCATAGGATGTCATGAGAGCAGGTGTCCTTAAGAACTGCAACCCAGCTTTTCTGAGCTGATTTGCATATTGAGACATTAGCCACAGTGCAGAGTCCTCAGACAATCTTTAAAGGTAGCATGTCACCGCCCCAGAAGCAGCTTCTAGTCCAGCTCTCAGAGATGGGGACAACTGCTTTCTTGCTGTTGTTATTGCTGC
Source organism: Grammomys surdaster (assembly GCF_004785775.1). NCBI lineage: Eukaryota > Metazoa > Chordata > Mammalia > Rodentia > Muridae > Grammomys > Grammomys surdaster. The sequence continues at coordinate 621,596 of NW_021605350.1, read as the reverse complement.
TCTGGAATGCAGATGAGAGCGTCCCATGTTCAAAGCAACCACTGTGGACATCACTGTTTTCCATGCCTTTGTGTTCTGATCATTGAAATTATGGCATTCAAGTGGTGTCATGGTTCTCTTTTATATTATGGCCTCCCAGAGTGTAGCTCATAACTACTGTTACACATTCCACCTATAGGGCATGCTTTCAGTATATCTTCGACAGAAAAGTGTGCTTAGCATTTCAGGTTCCAATGTGGATATTGTGCTGACCCTGTCTCCAGTGTTTTTGCCTGTGTCTCTAGGGCCGAGAACCACCATCTCCTACAGGGCCAGCTAGAGTATCACTATATTTACTTTTAATCATATAAACTGATATCAACAAATACCAGGACAGCTACCCAAACTCCTCATCTACGGAGCATCTAACATAGCATCTGAGGTCTTTGACAGGCTCAGTGGCAATGAGTTGGGACAGACTTCACCCTCATCATACATCCTGTGGAGGCTGATGATGCTGCATCCTATCACTGTCAGCACAGCGTGGAGTTTCCTTCCACAGTGCTCCAGAGACAAACAAAAATCTGTCTAGCAGGTCATTGAGCCTCAGTCTCTGAGCTGTATCTTTTCTCAGTCATTTCAACCATGGGGTTTTATAAGTCTTGTTCCTAAAAAGGCTGAAGCTGTGAAACAGTGATTTATTAAAATGATACGTGTGTTTGTCTGATCCTGTATGCTTTGTATTTTTCAATTTGTTTCTTTATTAAAGTCCTTCTTGTTTTCATGCAATCACATGTGGACATTCTCACTGTAATGTCACATTTCCATTTTTATTTGCTTAAGGTTTTCATAATTTCTTTTTACTGGATCACACAGGGAAGCCTCCCTAAGCTGCTTTACTGCTTAGCTTCTGATCTCATCTCTGTGTCCATCACGGATGCTCATCCATGTTCTTAGACTCATTAGCTCTTCTTTTCTCCCCACCAAATACTCACATCTTTCTCTACAGTATCTTCCACAATGTGGCCACTTTTTCTTTTGTCTTCTTTCACTTTGTGCTGTCTTCTCTTCTGGGAGGAGTACTGAATCCCACTCTATATCCCAAGCTGATCTTTGAATCACTATCTAGACCCAAGTGATCCTGAATTTGCAGCTTATTTGCCCCTTTCTGTTACTGTATGATTACATGATACCATAACCAGCTCCTCTTCATTTTCTATTTTTCCACCATTCCATATGCATGAACTCTAGAGGCCAAAGACTGTACAGTCATGATCATGTGAGGCTTATTTCCTAGACACACTGCAATTCTTCATGAGCCTTCTTTGTGAAACTCTTTGTTCTCTATATGGAGTGGGAATCCTCAACAGAGTGATTATGAGCAAGTTTTCTCAGATACACATCTCTGAGTTTTTCAATCTTACAGTCTTTGCTCAGGACATTGAAACTGTATTGTATTAGTTTCCCTTTGCCATACAATAAGTTCATACAAATGTAGTGACTTATGATTATAAAACCTTTAGTCTTGGTGGAGTTTGTCTGGGTTCTATCCTCAGAGTCTTACAGGCTACTGTCAAGGCTGCATTCTCATCTAGGCATGCAAAGAATCTACTTCTAAGGCCAGTGAGGATGTTCCACAACTTCATTTTTTAAAATTTTGAAATATGGTCTCACTAAGTTTCCCAAGATAACTTTTGGTTTGCAAATGTCCTGACTCAACCACTCATGTGCCAGGATTGAAGCCTCATATACCCTATTCAATTGTTTTCACTGTTACTGATGGTAAGTGCAGTAAGAACATGGTATTGTACTGGGTGGTTTTGTGTGTCAACTTGACACAGGCTGGAGTTATCACAGAAAAAAGATCTTCATTGAGAGAATGCCTCTATGAGGTCCAGCTTTAAGGCATTTTCTCAATTAGTGATCAAGGGGAATGGGCCCATTGTGGGTGGTGCCATTTCTGGGCCGGTAATAATGGGTTCTATAAGAAAGCAAGCTGAGCAGGGCAGAGGAATCAAGCCAGTAACATCCCTCCATAACCTCTGCATCAGCTCCTGCTTCCTGACCTGCTTGAGTTCCAGTCTCAACTTCCTTTGATGATGAACAGCAATGTGGAAAGTATAAGCTGAATTAACCCTTTCCTCCCAACTTGCTTCTTGCTCATAATGTTTGTGCAGGAATAAAAACCCTGACTAAGGGCAGGTGTAGAAGATTTCAAGAATACTACTTTTCAGTCTGGCCCAGGAGAATTTGAGCTCTATCCTCAAGCCAACGAAAGAAAAATTGTATTCAAATGAACAGTGAGTGTTTTCTGAACAAAATCCATATAGTGAGTCATAGAGCAAAATTTGACACATATATGTGATTTTTATTTTTATTATCTCCGAATAATATTCCTTGCACATATGTACCATTTCTATTACCCATTCCTCTGTTGATAGCCAGTAGGTTTATTTAAATGCTTACTTTTGTGAATAGTGCAGCAATAAACAGGGATGTGGGTGTGTATGTATTTAATGATGACTTAGATTTGTTCAGGAATGTACCTAGTATATGTACAACTGAATCATGTATATGCATGACTTCTTCAGGACATTCCATACAGTAGCCTTTAGTTTCTGTATCCAGTTGCAGTTCTTCAATAGTACATACTGTTTGCTCCTTCTGTATAGTCATCCCATCATTTCTACTCATTTACATACTGTAATTTTTATTAATTATTTAAGTGAAGTGATTTTATGATTTTTTAAAATTATTGAATATTTCATTTATTCACGTTTCAAATGTTATTTCCTTTACCCATGTCTCCTGCAAAACCCCCCTATTCCATCTCTGCTTCCCCACTCACCTACTCACTCCTGCCTCTCTACCCTGGCATTCACTTACATTGGGGCATCAAACCTTCACAGGACCAGACAAGGCTATATTCTGCTATATACTGGGCTGAAGCCATGGGTCCCTCCATGTGTACTCTTTGGTTGGTGGTTTAGTCCGTGGGAGCTTTGGGGCCTCTGGCTGGTTGATATTATTGTTCTTCTTATGGGGCTACAAACTCTTTCAGCTCCTTCAGTCCTTTCTCTTACTCATCCATTGAGATCCCTGTGCTCAGTCCAATGGTTGGCTCCAATCATCAGCTTCTGTACTTGTCAGGCTCTGGCAGAACCTCTCAGAAGACATCTATATCAGGTTCCTGTCAGTAGGCACCTTTTGGCATCTACAGTAGTGTCTGAGTTTGGTGCCTTTATATGGCTTAGATCTCCATGTGGGGCAGTCTTTGTATGGCTATACCCTCAGTCTCTGCTCCAGAATTTGTCCCAGTATTTTCTTTAGACCAGAGCAATTTTGGTTTAAAAATTTTGAGATAATTAGGTGGCCCTATCCACCAACCAGGGGCTTTGCCTAACATTTGGGTACAGTTTCTACAGGTTTTACCTCTAGCCAGCATGTCTTCCTAGATGTAGGAGGCTTGGAGTTATTCACAAAACCATGCCCTTCCCGGTCCTTTTGGCTTGTGCAGACACATAACTGGTCAGCTCCTGTGGAGGTACAGAATCCTGAGACATCCTAGAGGAGCCACTGCACTCAGAGCATCAGACAACTAGCTGGTCTGCTCTTGTGGAGACACCAGATCCTGAACCATCCTAGAGGAACCACTGCACTCAGAGCAGCAGGATTTCAGGATCCCAGAGGCAGCCTGAGTCCAAGGAGTTCTTCCACCCAGGAGCTTAGGATCATAAGACCACAAAGACATCTGGACTTTGAGGAGTTCTGACACAAGCAAGATAACTGGAAAGACATACTCCAGTGAGACACAGTGTGTGCAGGTAACAATAGAGTAAACCAGATGGTGAAAGGCAAGTGCAAGAACATAAGCAACAGAAACCAAAGTTATTTGGCATCATCAGAACCTAGTTCTCCCACCATAGGAAGCCCTGGAGATCCCATCACACTGGAAAAGCAGGATTTAGAATTAAAATCACTTCTCATGACAATGAAGAGATTTTTAAGAAGGACATAAGTAATTCCCTTAAAGATGTAAAGGAGAGCACAAGTAAACAGGTAGGAGCCCTTAGAGAGGAAACACAAAAATCCCTTAAACAACTGCAAGAAAACACAATGAAGTAATTGAACAAAACCATCCTGGATCTAAAAATGGAAAGAAAAACAATAAAGAAATGTCAAAGGGAGACAACCCTGGAGTTAGAAAACCTAGGAAAGAGATCAGGAGTCATAGACGAAAGCATCACCAACAGAATACAAGAGATAGAAGAGAGAATCTCATGTGCAGAGGATACCATGGAAAACATTGACACAACTGTCAAAGAAAATGCAAAATGCAAAAAGCTCCTTAACCAAAACATCCAAGAAATTCAGGACACAATGAGAAGATCAAACATAAGGATAGTAGGTATAGATGAGAGTGAAGATTCCCAACTTAAAGGGCCAGTAAATATCTTCAACAAAATTATTGAGGAAAACTTCCCTAACCTAAAGAACAAGATGCCCATAAACATACAAGAAGCCTACAGAACATCAAATATACTAGACCAGAAAAGAAATACTTCCTGCCACATAATAATCAAAACATCAAATGCACAAAACAAAGAAAAAATGCTAAAAGCAGTAAGGGAAAAAGGTCAAGTAACATATGAAGGCAGACTTTTAAGAATTACACCAGACTTCTCATCAGAGACTATAAAAGCCAGAAGAGCCTGTACTGACATCATAGAGACCCTAAGAGAACAAAAATGCCAGCCCAGACTACTATACCCAGCAAAATTCTAAATCACTATAAATGGTGAAACCAAGATATTCCATGACACAACGAAATTTGCACATTATTTTCACACAAACCCAGTACTTCAAAGGATAATTGAGGGAAAATGCCAACACAAGGAGAGAAACTACAATCAAGAAAAAGCAAGGAAATAATCTTCCAACAACCCCAAAAGAAGATAGCTATACAAACGTAAGTCTACCTCTAATAACAAAAATAACAGGAAGCAACAATCATTTTTCCATAATATCTGTTAACATCAATGGACTCAATTCTCCAATAAAAAGACACAGACTATCAGCCTGGCTACACAAACAGGACCCAGAATTTTGCTGCATACAGGAAACACACCTCAGTGACAAAGACAGACACTACCTCAGAATAAAAGGATGGAAAACAATTTTCCAAGCAAATGGTCCCAAGAAACAAGCTGGAGTAGCCATTCTAATATCAAGTAAAATCGACTTTCAACCAAAAGTAATCAAAAAAGATAAGGAAGGACACTTTATACTCTACAATTCTGAACATCTATGCTCTAAATGCAAGGGCACCTACATACACTAAAAAAAACTTTACTAAAGCTCAAAACACACATTACACCTCACACAATAATGAGGGGGGGAGTTTAACTCACCATTTCCAGCAATGGACAGGTCATGGAAATAGAAACTAAACAAAGACACATTGAAATTAACAGAAGTTATGAACCAAATGGATTTAACAAATATCTATAGAACATTTCATCCTAAAACAAAAGAGTATTCCTTTTTCTCATAACCTCAAGGTACTTTCTCCAAAATAGACCATATAAGTGGTCACAAAACAGGCCTCTACAGATACAAAACGATTGAAATAATCCCTTGCATCCTATCAGATCACCACAGACTATGGCTGGTCTTTAATAATGACAAAACCAATGGAAAACCAACATGCACATGGAAACTGAACAACGCTCTACTCAATGATGACTTGGTCAAGGGAGAAATAAAGAAAGAAATTAAAGACTTGTTAGAATTTAATGAAACTGAGGACAAATCATACCAAACCTTGTGGGACTCCATGAAGGCAGTGCTACAGAGGAAAACTCATAGCTCTAAGTGTCTACAAAAAGACACTGGAGAGAACATACATTAACAACTTGACGGCACACCTGAAAGCTCTAGAACAAATCAAAGCAAATACACCCTAGAGGAGTAGACGGCAAGAAACAATAATAATAATAACAATAATAATAATAAAAAACCCTCAGGTCTGAAATCAACCAAGTAGAAACAGAAAGAACTATACAAAATATCAACAAAACCAGGAGTTGGTTCTTTGAAAAACTCAACAAGAGATAAACCCTTAGCCAGAATAACCAGAGGGCACAGAGACAGTATCCAAATTAATAAAATCAGAACTGAAAAGGGAGACATAACAACAGAAACAGAGGAAATTCAAAAAATTATCAGATCCCACTATAAAGGCCTATACTCAACAAAACTGGAAAATCTGGATGAAATGGGCAATTTCCTAGACACATACCAAGTACCAAATTAATTCAGGAGCAAATAAACCATCTAAACAGTCCCCTTACCCCTAAAGAAATAGCAGCAGTCATTAAAAGTGTCCCCACAAAAGAAAGCCCAGGTCCAGATGGTTTTAGTGCAGAATTCTATCAGACATTCAATGAATACCTAATACCAATTGTCTTCAAACTAATCGACAAAGTAGAAACAGAAGGAACACTACACAATTCGTTCTATGAAGCTACAATCACACTCATACCAAAACCTCACAAAGACCCAACAAAGAAAGAGAACTTCAGACCAATCTCCCTTATGAATATCAATGCAAAAATATTCAATAAAATTCTAGCAAACCGAATCCAAGAACACATCAAAACAATGATCCATCATGATCAAGTAGGTTTTATCCCAGGAATGCAGGGGTGGTTCAATATTCGGATATCCATCAATGTAATCCAATATGTAAACAAACTCAAAGGAAAAAAACCCACTTGTTCATCTCACTAGATGCTGAGAAAGCATTTGACAAAATTCAACATTCCTTCATGATAAAAGTCTTGGAAAGATCAGGAATTCAAGGCCCATACTTAAACATAGTAAAAGCAATATACAGCAAACCTGTAGCCAAATCAAACTAAATGGAGAGAAACTGGAAGCAATCCCACTAAGATCAGGGACTAGACAAGGCTGCCCACTCTCTCCCTACCTATTCAATATAGTACTAGAAGTCCTAGCCAGAGCAATTAAACAGCAAAAAGAAGTCAAAGGGATACAAATAGGAAAGGAAGAAGTCAAAATATCATTATTTGCAGATGATATGATAGTATACTTAAGTGACCCCCAAACTTCCACCAGAGAACTCCTAAACCTGATAAACAACTTCTGCAAAGTGGCTGGTTATAAAATCAACTCAAACAAATCAGTAGCCTTCGTCTACATGAAAGATAAACAAGCTCAAAAAGAAATTAGGGAAATGACACCCTTCACAATAGTCACAAACAATATAAAATACCTTGGTGTGAATCTAACCAAGCAAAGGAAAGAGCTGTATGACAAGAACTTCAAGTCTCTGAAGAAAGAAATCAAAGAAGATCTCAGAAGATGAAAAGTTCTCCCATGCTCATGGATTGGCAGGATTAATATAATAGTAATGGCCATCTTGCCAAAAGCAATCTACAGATTCAATGCAATCCCCATTAAAATCCCAACTCAATTCTTCACAGAGTTAGAAAGATAAATTCTCAAATTCATTTGGAATAACAAAAAACCCAGGATAGCAAAAACTATTCTGAAGAACTTCTGGAGGAATCACCATCCCTGACCTCAAGCTGTACTACAGAGCAATAGTGATAAAAACTGCTTGGTATTGGTACCAAGACAGGCAAGAAGGTCAATGGAATAGAATTGAAGACCCAGAAATGAACCCACACACCTATGGTCACTTGAACTTTGACAAAGGAGATAGACTCCAGACAACCAAATACCCCTTTTACAAAATGGGATGTAGAGCTAAAAACAGAATTCTCAACTGAGGAAGTTCCAATGGCAGAGAAGCACCTAAAGAAATGTTAAGCATCCTTAGTCATCAGGGAAATGAAAATCAAAACAACCCTGAGATTGCACCTAACACCAGTCAGAATGGCTAAGATCAAAACTCAGGTGATAGTAGATGCTGGCAAGGGTGTAGAGATAGAGGAACACTCCTCCATTGTTGGTGGGACTGCAAGATGGTGCAACCAATCTGGAAATCAATCTGGTGGTTCCTCAGAAAATTGGACATATTATTACCTAACGATCCAGCTATACCACTCCTAGACATATATCCAGAAGATGCTCTAACTTATAACAAGGACATTATGCTCCACTATGTTCATAGCACTATGTTCAGGATATTGTGTCTTCACGGGAGCAGACCTGCTAGATCTTCACTGGTCTGAGTGGAGTGACTCCCCTAGAATGCCTCAGGGTATGTTGTCTACTGCTCTGCATGCAGCAGCTCCTCTAGCATGGCTCAGGATACAGTGTCTCCACAGGAGCAGACCAGCTATGTGTCCGCTGCTCTGAGTACAGTTGCTCCTCTATCATGGCTCAGAATAAGGTGTCTTCACAGGTGTAGACCAGCTAGGTGTCTGCCCCAGTCAAAAGGACCAGGTGTGGGGCAGAAGGGAAGTGGTATTCCTGAGGGGTGGGGTTTGTGTGGCTGATGGTTCCTGAGCACCCCTGGCTCCCAGTTGTAACTCTGGGGTGTGGGGTATTCGGTAAGGGTTCTTACCTGCAGCTCTGAGTGCAGTGGCTCCTCTAGGATGGCTCAGGATAAGATATCTTCACAGGAGAAGTCCAGCTATGTGTCTGCCCCGGCCAAAAGAGGTGGATTGACTTCTTAAACTACATATCTGATCTATGCTTTCTATTGCTAGGCTGAATCTTCCTCTGCTGTCTTCTCATCTACTTTCCCAATGTAGAATCTTTGAAAACTCATTCTACATTATACTACACTAATGGAAAATATGATTTTATATCATAAGAATCAAGTTTCCTTTCCTGTCTTATAATAATTAAGTGTTTGGTATTTGTTGAGGGAAACACTTTGTACTTCAATAAAAACAGTATGTTTACTAATCTCAAACATGTATTAATTAAAAATTATTTGTAAAATTATTTTGTTGTTGTTATTTGTTTTTGAGATAAGGAATCATGTCCTGTTAAACTGGGAAGTGGATTTTGATCTTCAAACATTAAACCTACCTCTTCCTAAGCACTGTGATCAATGGTAGGAGCTATCACATCCAGCCTTGAGTACCATTTAGAAACCCAGACATAGAACAAGGTTACAGGTAGTTGTTTTAAAACTCCAAATATCAGTAGTTTCTCCCCAAAAGAATGAGTCCGTTTTCTGCCTTCTCATGATGGTTTGTTCCCATCCTGCTGCTACTGCAAAAGATGGCTTTGTCTCCACTGTCTCCCCTCAAATGGCCTCTTTCACAATGCAGTCCTTTCTAGATTATCCTCTAGGCCCCATCAAGGACATAATATAAGAAATTAATAAGTGCCTTGAAAAATTGTTACTATTGATTAACAAGGATAAAGGTCTTTTAAATGAGGCTTCTAATTTTGCCTAGTTATGGGTGAAGTGTGTGGAGATCCAGAGCCCATGGTTCTTTCTTGGTGGCACATGCAAACCAGAAGGAACCAGGACTTTCTTTCCTTATATTTAATTAAATGTTTCTCTCTGTGATTTATTTTTATAGTTAGCTTCCCTTCTCTTTTATCGTTTTTTAAACTCATTATCTTATCAGCTTACCTTCTTGGGACTCTTTAGTTTGTACCTTGTGCTGTGTTAGTACTGCACCAGATCTTTAGGTAGCTCAGGCCTCCTGGTTAGGCCTTTTTCCAGCCTCTCTAACATGATGTGCTTCTGAAAAGCTTTAGGCCTTCATTCCCAGGCATCTGCCAGTAGTCTCTGGCCAATCTGCACAGCCTTCACAGACTAAGGCTGGTCTTCAATAACAACAAAAACAGTAGAAAGCTGAGAAGCACATGGAAACTGATCAATTCTCTACTCAATTATAATTTGGTTAGGGAGAAAAAAAAGAAATAAATTAAAGTTTTTTTTCTTTTTTCCCCTTTTATTGGATATTTTATTTATATTTCAGATGTGATTCCTTTACCCCATTTTCCCCCCACCCAGGAACCCCCATACAATTCCCCCTCCTCCTGCTTCTATGAGGATGTACTCCCACCCACCCACCACTCCCACCTCGCCACCCTTAAATTCCCCCACACTTGGGCATCCAGCCTTCACTGTACCAAGGACCTCCTTTCCCATCTATGCCCGACAATGCCATCCTCCTCTACATATACAGCTCAAGCCATGGCTTCCTCCTATGTGGTCCAAGGCTGGTGGTTTAGAGACTGGGAGCTTTGTTTGGTTGGTATTGTAGCTTTCCCCATGGAGCTGCAAACCCTTTCAGCTCCTTCAGTCTTCTCTCTCACTCCTCCATTGGGAATCCCATGATCAGTTCAATGGTTAGCTGAGAGCATCAGCCTCTGTATATGTCAGGCTCTGGCAGGCCTCTAAGGAGACAGATACATCAGGCTTCTGACAGCATGCACTTCCTAGAATCCACATCAGCATCTACCTTTGATGACTGAATATGGAATGGATACCCATGTGGAACAGTCTCCAGATGACTCCTCCTTTAGTTTCTGACCCACACTTTGTCTCAATATTTGCTCCCATGAGTCTTTTAATAATATAAACTGGTATCAACAAATCCAGGACAGCAATCCAAATTCCTCTTCTATTTAGCATGCAACCTAGCATCTGGGGTTCTGGCTAGGTTCAGTGGCAATGAGTTGGGACCGATTTCATTCACCCTAACCAGATATCCTCTGGAGGTTGATGCTGCTGCAACTTATTACTGTCAGCACAGTAGGGCGTTTCCTTCCGCAGTGGTCCAGGGCTAAAGAAAAATCTGTCTAGTAGCACACTGAGTGTGCCTAGGTCTCTGAGCTACGTCTTTTCCCAGGCATCTCATTCATGTAATATTATAAGTCTTGTTTCCCAAAAAGGCGAAGCTGTGAAACAGAGATTCATTAAAATGATATAAGTGTTTGTCTCACCGTCTATGCTTTGTAATTTTTCATTTTGGTTCTTTATTAAAATCCTCCTTGTTGTCTTGCAGAAACAAGTGGGTATTCCATAATATCACATTTCTACTTTTATTTGCTTGAGGTTTTCATAATCCCTTTTTACTGGTTCACACAGGGAAGCCTCCTGAAGCTGCTTTACTGCTTAACTTCTGATCTCATCTCTGTGTCCATCATGGATACTCATCCATGGTCTTAGACTCATTAGCTCTTCTTTTCTCCCCACCAAATACTCACATATTTCTCTATAGTATCTTCCACAATGTGGCCACTTTCTCTTCTTGCTTTCTTTACTTTTTGCTGTCATCTCTTGTGGGAGAAATCAAGTCTCACTCCCTATCCCAAGCTGATCTGGGAATCACTTTCTAGTTCTCAGTGATACTGAACTTCAAGCTTTCCTGCCCCTTCTCCTTCCTTCATACAACAACATAACCAGCTCCTCTTCATTTTCTATTTTTTCCACCATTGCATATACATGAACTCTAGAGGCTAAAGACTATACAAATCATGTGAGGCTTATTTCCTAGATACACTGCACTTCTTCATGAGCTTTCTTTGTGCAAATGTATGTTCTCTATATAGAGTGGGAAAGCTCAACAGATTGACCCTGAACAACTTTGCCAGATACATATCTCTGAGTTTTTCAAGCTTACATTCCTGGCTCACGACATTGAAACTGTATTGTATTAGTTTCCTTTTGCTACACAATAAGTTAATGCAAATGTAGTGACTTATGATTACAATACCTTTAGTCTTGGTGGAGTTTGTCTCGGTTCTTTCCTCAAAGTCTTATAGGCTACATTCAAGGCTGCATTCTCATCTAGGCATGCAAAGAATCTTGTGAGGCCAGCAAGATTATTCCATAACTCCATTTTTTAAATTTTTGAAATATGGTTTCACTAAGCTTCCCACAATGATTTTGACTTTGCAAATGTCCTGACTCAACCACTCACGTCCTAGGATTAAAAGCTTCATACACCCTACTCAGTTGTTTTCACAGTTACTGGTAGGAAGTGCAGTAAAGAAATTGTGAATGGTATAGAAGATTTCAAGAATACTATTTATCAGTCTGGCACAGGAGAATTTGGTTGAACTCTGTCCCCAAACACAACAAAAGAAAAATGGTATTCAAATGCATAGTGAGTCTTTTCTGAAAGAAATCCATATATAGTGAGTCATAGAACAAAATCTGACACACATATGTGATTTCTCTTTTACTATGGTTGAATAATATTCCCTGCACATATGTACTATTTTTATTTCACATTCCACTGTAGATAGCCAGTAGGTTTATTTAAATTCTTATTATTGTGAATAGTGCACCAATAAACATGGGCATGGGTATATATGCATTTAATTATGACTTAGATTTGTTCAGGAATGTACCTAGTACAGGCATAGCTGAATCACATGACAGTTGCATGATTTCTTGAAAACATCCCATAGTGTAGCCCTTAGGTTCTACATCAGATTGCAGTTCTTCAACAGCACATTCTATTGGCTCTTTCTGTATAGTCATCCCATCATTTATCCTCGTTTTCATAATCTTATTTTTATTAATTATTTAGGTGAAGTGGTTTCTATGTTTTTACTTTGTTTTCTATCTCATTGCCAAAAAACCATGAGAGATCTTCAAGCTATAAAAAATAATCTTGAATCACTATCAGTGTACAGAAGAACACAGGTTATTGATATCTTGAGCCTTTTTTAAAAAAACATTTATGATTTCAATTCATTTAAAAGAGTTTGGAAAATGTTGGTTTTTCTTCTCTGTATTGTCACACTGAAGATGGAGTACCTGACAGCACATTAAGGTTTTGCTTAACTGAAGCTGTATTTACCATGGTGTGTAGAACTCAGTTGTAACCTTTTGGTCTCTTATTTTTCCCTTCACACAGGTTCAAGAAACATTCTTTGATGTTTCAAAGACATGTAACACATGATGGCAGTTGGACCATCCAAGTAGGGAAGCATTTATTTTAGATTATACCACTGTATAATGAGATTGTGTACCGCTTATGCCATTAAGATGATCACATCCTCAGCGTTCATTCTGCTCATTTGAATAGGTATGTTTCCTGACCTACTTTGACTGAGCCTGTCAAGAACACCAGAGTCTTGTTTCAAAATCTTATAAATCTGTAACTATGACTACTGTTTCACTTCTGTACAACCCTCTCAAGTAGGTTAGGAGTGTCTGATTTGACCTATAGTAAATGGAGGTCAGGTATCTACTGATGATAGTCAGAGAAAATGCAGTCTAAATTGTCTCAATTTCTTCAAAGGATACTGAGAGTATGAGAGACAAATGTTAGGTCATATGAAATTATTAGTCACTTAAATATTTAGTAATTTTCCGGCATTTCTTACTAACTACCGTGTGGTTTTGCATTGTACAACCAAAGTATCTAATTTCAAATATAACCCAAGAATTTCTTGCAGTAAAAGGCCTCCTTAAATTTCCTCACCAGATTTCACAGGTTTTATGTGACAATCATCATTAGAACACAGTTCTCTATTTCTTCATAGACCCTTTCTCTGTCTTGCAGGATGAATCATGCTCATCACTCATTTCACCTAAAGACACAAGGGAATCAGCAAATTCCTAGAGCCCAGCCAGTTCTGCCTTCATTCCTCACCTCTGACCTCACCTAAGTTCCAGAGCATTAACACCCCAGGCTACAGAGAAGAAACCTCATCCTGAGAACTCAGATGGTGGAGCCAAGAGCAGAACTGATTTAATTTCTTCTAATCCTTGTTGAAGGGTCTTGATAGAGATCTATATGCAAATTTCTTGGTGGATAAAGTGATATGGAATGAGCCAAGTGTAGGGTGGACACCCTATGAGGTTAGCCACTAAAAGTTTATGCTACCCACAATAGTGGAAAATAGTCATCTCTGAAGTTCTGGATCTGTTTGAAGGACATGCTGCATAAAACTCTCAATGCTAATACAGTTTAGGGATCTGGGGCATGGAACTATGTGTACCAGGCAATGTTTCAATCGGGAAAAGCCACTCTACTTTGCCTCTTCTAGCTAGCACAAATAGTGGAAAAGCTGACATTTACAAAATCTTCAGAGTTTCTGTTACTTATACTACACATTGCACCCTATTCAAGATCTCCTATTACCAGGTGAAATAAAAGATTAACAGAAATAAGTAGTATAAGTAGTTATTTTCTGAATATAGTAAATTCATATTAAAAAAACTATGTTGGTAAAATTTTATGGGTATAGCTCCTGACATAGAGGAAGACATAATGTGACAGAAAAGTTGGTCCATCCTCTGCCACTTATAAACTTTAATATGTTGAGCCTTAGATGTGGGAATATTTTGTAGATATATCATTTTGGACTGGGTTTCACATATCTGCATTTAGATTAGTGTAGCTGTCTATATTGGTTTTTATCTGTTGCAAACAGAGTATGACAGTATAAGGATAAATTATTTAGAATAATTTAGTATATAGTTAGCAGTTATGTTGGTTGGAGAAGAATTTAGATTTTCCTCCAAAATCTATGAATTCACTACCCCTAGATAGTTGATTAGGTTTCTAGTGTCAGACATGATTTTCCCCTTGTTGAGTAAGTCTTAAGTCCAATTAGAAAGCTTGGTTACCATCAAGGTGTACATGCCACTACTACCCACTTTTGTATATAGTACAGTAGAAGTCCCATGTTTCATAGGTGCCATAGCTAACTAGAACTTTTGATTGCTTCCCTCGTTTTGAAGCCAGCATGGCACCTTCAGGTATTATGAAAGCTATTCCTCAGGGAGTAGGTGTTCAGCTCAGTTCTATCTCAGGGTCCTCTGAGTCCTGTGTCTGAAGTACACTATGTCTGAAGTACACTACCATCTGTGAAATATTTGCTGCAACTTCAGTCATGCAATACACAAATTATGTATAGAAGATAAACATTAGGTGATAATAAATTATGGGGAAATTTGATTTAAAATGCTTTTGATATTATACAATTTTACTATTTACTAAGGATGAAAGATAATCTGCACATTAATGATATGAGCTTCCTGCTTATTTTTACAAAAGGTATTAATATCGTATACTTGATTTCAAACTATGTAATACAGAATCAATGTATTTCAGAGTTGGTAGATTGTGTAAGTTAATGACCATCAGCACCTGTATTTAAGCATTATAACACTATACAACCCAGTGATACATGTAATTGGTACTTATGTTGAGGAGTAATGGGAGACAGAATTATTCATTTTTCTATTAGAGCAGAAATATATGTATGTACAATATATGTATGTGATGCATAACATATAATAGTCTAACACCTTAGTTGAGGGCTCAATAGCAGTGTGACAATGTGTGTTGACATGCATTATACAGAGTGTGCATGCTGTGTGTTCAGAAGCAAGGCTACAGTGAAGTCCCATAATGCAATGCAGGTGCATCTCAAATTCATTGTACATCTACTTTTCAATTACATTTTCTTGATGTGTATTCAGAACATTTTATTGTTGGCAGTCTTTGGCTGCTGGCCTACAGGATCAGATACTTACCCCAGAGATTTAGCACTTGAGTTGTAGGACAGGCATTTCTCTATGAAAGCTAATTTTGTTAGTGTTGGCCTTCAACATTACATTGTAACATGTGTCCCAGAGGAATTCTTACTTTTTTATTCTTTCCTACATTTTCTACTTTTGATAGCACCTTTTTGGCCTCTAGCATTTGAAAGGTTACTGTCAAGCTTCTATTATTATCAAATTTATATTTAGGATGACATTAAAATCCTTAATATCTTATGACTGAATGATGATGCATATAAATCCATGGAGTGAACTCTTCGAGTGTTTTGGCTCTCTGAATGATGCTCAGATTCAAAACTGAAGGGCAAGAATTTGCAGTTCTTTCCATTGCTCTCAGGATGTGAATGGGTTTAGGCGTGGAGTTTTGGAGCAGTGTTATTTAAAATTGGTTCAAAATGTATTACTTTTTCTTTCTGATTTTCGTGTCTTTATTTTCATGTTTCTTAATTGCCTTTCTTCTCCTTACTCAACCACAAGCCATGCCTGCCAGAAGACCAGGTAGGCTGCCTACCATATACCCACCCCTTTGCCCTTCCTTATCACTGTTTCCGTCTCCTAAATTAGGTGGACACTCCTTGCTAGGCCAGAGGCCACATTGTCTCCACAAAACTCTAGGTTGGCCAAACTCCATCTGCCCAAAGACATTCTCCTCCCTCTCCATACACCCTCATTCTGAACACTATCTCCATTTACCTCTCCCCTCCTCCTTGCCCTGAACCAGCCTCCATCTCAGGGAGAGAGTCCTTGCTGGATCAAATGGCATGCAGGCCACCAGAATTCCTGCTCACAGCTCAGACAGAGACCCTCTTCTCAACTGCAGGCTACACATGTGGGAAGATCAGAGAAGGAACTGAAACTATGTAACAAAACACCCACCCAACAAAGACAAACTGAGAAATAAGCACCTAGACCTATAATCACCACAAACTCAGATGCCTAAACACCAGTGTTAGAAAACAATCAACAACAGCCAGGGCAGTATATCATCACCAGAGCTCAGCTATCCTACTACAGCAGTCCCTTAATATTTGGACACAATTGAAGTGCAAGAAAAAGACCTTAAAATCAACTTTATGAAGATGATCTAGATTCTTATTTATTTATTTATTTATTTACATCCCAAATGCAGATCTCAGTGTTGGTCCTCTCTCCTAGAATCCTTTATCCGCTCCTTCTTTTCTGAGAGTGTGGGATCCCACTGGGTATTCCCGACCCTGGTGCATCTGTAAGTCTAAGCACATCCTCTCCCACTGAGGCCAGGCAAGACAGCTGTGTTGGGGAACTGTTTACACAGTCAGGCTACAGCTTTAGGGACAGCCCCTGTTTCAGTTGTTGGAAAGTGAGCTGCATGTCTGCTGCATATGTGCTCTGTGGGCATTGATCCTGCTCTTCAGTATGTGATTCAGCATCTAAGAGCTCCAAGGGATCTAGGTAGGCTGACTCTGTTGGTCTTCCTGTAGGGTTCCCATATACTTCAGGGCTTTCAATCCTCCCCAAAATCTTCCATATGAGTCTACACTCTGACCAATGTTTGGCTGTATCTGCATGTTTCAGTCAGCTGTTGGGAAGAGCCTCAGAAGACAGTTACGCTAGGCTCCTCTCTGTAAGCATAACAGAGTATCATTAATAGTGTCAGGGATTGGTGTTTGCCGGCGGGATAAGTCTCAATATGGGCCGGGTATTGGTTGGCCATTCTCTAGTCTTGGTTCCATCTTTGCCCATGCATGTCTTTTAGAAATGACAAAATTTTGGTTAAAATTTTGTAGGTGGCTTTGTGTCCTTATGCTTCAACTGAGGGTCCTGACTGGCTAAAGAAGGTGGCTTCTTCTGGTTCCATGTCCTCGTTGTTAGGTATCTTTAATAGGTCATCTGCCTTGACTGTGGGGAGCTTACCTCATCCCAAGGACTTCCTCTGGGAGTTCCTAAAGATTCCTCCTACACTTGGCAGCTGCAGATTTCCATTGCAGATTTTCATTCATTCTTCTGGTCCTCTAGCACTCTCTCACCTCTCTTCCCACACCTGATTCCCCTTCTCCCACATTCCCCTCCCCATACCCTATCCCAAACCCTTTCCTCCCTCTACCTCCTATGACCATTTAATTCCTCCTTCTAAATGAGATTCAAGTATCCTTGTTTGGGCCTTTCTTCTTGTGTAAATTTTTTGGTTCTGTAGGGTGTATGGGTTTCATATATGTTATGACTAATATCCACTTACCAGCAAGTACATGAGAGGATGTTCTTTTGAGTCTGATATACCTCACTCAGGATAATATTTTCTAGTTACATTTATTTGCCTGAAATTTTCATGATATCTTTGTATTTAATAGCTGAATAGTATTCCATTGTATAAATGAATCACATTTTTTGTATCCATTCTTTCAGTGATATCTGGGTTGTTTCCAATGTTTGGCTATTACATATAAAGCTGCTATGAACACAATGGAGCACATGTTCTTGGTGTATGGTGGGGGATCTTTTGGGCATATGCCCAGGAGGGGTATATCTGGGTCTTTTGGTAGAACTATTTCCAATTTTCTGAGAAATGGTCAGATTGATTTCCAGAGTGATTGTACAAGTTTTCAATTCTACCAGCAATGGATGAATGTTCCCCACTCTCCACATCTTAGCCAGAATGTGTTTTCCCTTGAGTTTTTGATATTCGCCATTCTGATGGGTGTAAGGTGGAATCTCAGAGTTGTTTGGTTTTCATTTTGCTCTGACTAAGGATACAGAACATTTCTTTAAGTGTTTCTTGGGCATTAGAGATTCCTCTGTTGAGTTGGGAAATTTGGGTTTTGTTGAGTTCTTTATATATTTTGGGTATTAGATCTGCCAGATGAGGGTTGTTAAAGATCTTTCTTTTCCCATTCTGTAGGAACTCATTTTGAACTTCTGATGGTGTCCTTTGCCTTACAGAAGCTTTTCAGTTTAAGGAGGTCCCATTCATCATTGATCTTAGTGACTGAGCTATGGGTGTTCTGTTCAGGAAGTTGTTTCCTGTATCAAATTGCTATGGTCATGGTGTCTCTTTACAGCAATAGACTCCAGAGTAAGACATCCTTTTTACACTGGTATGCATTTGTTCAGGAACATTTCTAGCACAGGAGTCCCAGAATCATATGATAGTCCCATGTTTTCTTGAGGACCCTCCACAGTGGCAGCACCAGTTTCCAGTTCTTTCAGCAGCATATACTGCTTATTCTTCCTGTATAGTCTTGCCATTATTTATAGTCATTGTCATTATTTCCTTTTTATTCATTATTCAGGAGAAATAATTTTTTATGTCTTTGCTTTGGATTCCTTTTTTTCCTCGTTAAGTTGTAGGAGTTTATTTTAAATAACCTACAGTTGATTAAAAGGGAATTCATGATAAAAATAAAAGATGTTTGAGGAAAGATATGGGAATGGACGTTGAACACACACTAAACTAACACTATCTTTGAAACTAATGATTATAGCAAAAAAGTCTTCATATTAAAATTTTCTTTTTTATGTTTTTTTCATTTTTTACACAATTACAAAAGAAATAATAAAATCCATAAAATCTTGATTATTTTTTTCTTTTTGTTTTGTTTTGGTTTTGTTTTACTTGGACCAAATGCTCATTTTCCTCTAAATTTATTGACCTGTTTAAGTTTTTATACAATAAAACCTTTCAAATGAAAGACTGGGGTTCCAAAGAAAAAGCTGGCTCTCTTAAAGGGTACAAAGAATTGTCAGAACAAAGGATGATGGAAAAATGGTTGTAGTCACTAATTATTTCATTATCCTTAGATTCACTCAGCCTTCATCCCTCCCCAACCCCAAGCTACAAGATCTTTAAGATCAAGAAGAAGGCTTAAATATTTTAAAATACTTAAAACAAAATAAAAATTCACATTTAAAAAGGAACACTCAAGTCTGGAAATATTTTCCCATCATGCTTTTCTGTGAATAGGTATCTGAACCAAAACACTGCAGATGTCACAACTGCTTCAAGTTTAATGAAAACTGATTCTCATGATGATAGAATGACAGCTTTAATATTTGCACTGGGTTTTTGTTTTGTTCTACTTAATTTTAAATTCCTGAAATAGGGGAGAGGAAGGAGTTTAGGAATTCATTTCTATTAAATATAAAATTTATTGCAAAATCCTAACTGTAAAAACTCACCAATATAATCAGACTTCGCATACTGTAGCTGAGAGAATCCAGACATTGCAGCAAAACTGAATTTGCCTGGCAGGATGCTGACAAATTCCCATCCACTTGCTCTCTTGAAAATAAAAGCAAAATTCAAAACAAATCATACAGCTAGAATTTTGATATCTGAAATATTGTTAAATAAGTTGTCCATAGGACAACTGGCCCAGCTCTCCCTTATAGTATCTCCAAGTCTTTCTTTTTGCAAAGATGCTGGTTTGTTAAGCCTTGTGACCTCTTCCTCGGGTGAGGACAAGTGAGGCTCAGTTTATCCATCTTCCCCAAACCACACTGTTTCTTTTCACAGAACCCCTGCTGAGATTGGTCAAAACTCATAGTCCTCATCAGTCATATCAATGGCCCAAGCAAACTTCTCCCTCTGGGTTTTGTTGTAAATTTTCTCAGTTGGGACCCCCACCCCCCATTTTTTGCACCAAGGCATTGTGATCCTAGGATCCAGATAATTGAGTTTGGAGGTCCCCAAAGAAATTTGGTTTCCTCCCGATCTGTGGCTTGAAAGTCCAGCTTCATCAGCTGCTCTTCTAGTCTCTGTACAGCCTTCTTTTTTGATTCTACTACCTTCTTGATCTTTGCATCCTTCATGGCTTTGCATCAGCCTTAGCACTTTTCAGGTCCCTTCGAGCATCTACTAGCTGATTTTTCTTGGCATCAATCTTAGACTGCAAGTTCATCATTGACTTCTCAAAGGTCTTTGGTGGCGCCCTCTGGTGGTTACAAAGAACTGAAACAGCTCTATTGGCAGGGTTATAAGAATCTTTGCTGGTACATTCTCATCAGGGGCTGTAAGCTCTTTAAGCTGTGGCTGTAGCGTGATGGGGGCACTGTAGGTATGGAACACCTTGGCAGTCAAGCCCTCCATGAGATCCTGACGATGCTTATTTAGAATACCTGTATTAAGTCGATCAAAAAGATCATCCTCATGCTGCTTGTTCTCCATAAATAGTTATAAGTTTTTAAAAACTCGTTTATCAACTGGGACCTTGTTATAGTATCTGATTGAGCCCTTCCCAGGAAAGTCAAGTTCCACCACATACTCCTGACCATCCAATTCTGGGTGCAGATTGATGTGTTCCACTCTAAGTAAACAGTAACAGTGTCTGTCGTCTCTCCTTCTTCTTTCTCATTGCCTGCTCTCAGAGCAAGCTTATCCATGCAGTACAGTGCTACAGCTCTCTGCCGAACTTTCATCTCTTTGGACTTCTAGTCTTCCCGATACTGATTTCGGATCTTGTCCACACACTTCTTCAGACGCCGAGCTGTCTCATACTTCTACCAGTATTTCTCACCCTTGATTCGTGGACTGAGATTCAGCATGATGTATTTGATAGAACTTTGGATATTCTCTCTCCAGGAGATCAGCCAAGTAACCTTGATATAATGTCTCACTTTCTTCCATTTATGTCCAGGAGGAGGGGAAGGAACCTTTGCATCTTTGCTACAGTTTATGGTGATGTCCTCAGACCGGATCCTTATCTTCAGCATACCCATCTTGGGGTGGTTGCCTCAGCCTGGGAAAAGCCCTGGAGGCTCTATCTTGAAGTTGGCAATCCGCTCTCTATGATTATCCATTACATAAAAGCCATATTCTTTCAATAATTTTTTATTTTCTTCTTTAATTTTCAATTTTTCTTCCTTGCTCATCTGTTTCCGAGCTTCTGATTGCACTTTGAAATACTGGCTCATCTGTGTAAAGTTGCATTTGCTTAGGTTGGTAATTGTATTTTTTTCATCATTAGTCATTTCCTTTCTCCCATCTTTAAAGAAAAATTTCCTGAATATTTCCTTAGTAGTATATTCATGGTCAAGCATTTTTGCAAAGAATGTAGCTACTTCTTCTGCTTTGGACTCAGCTTCATTACTTTACCATCATAGTAAAACTTGACACCCTCTGGCAGAGGCTCATGCGGTGGAGCAAAGACAGGCCCTTTATGTTCTAGGAATTTCCACTTGATGCCTTCTGCATACCATTCTTCTAACTACCATTTCCACTTATGCTTCCTTTTTCTGCTTCTTTTTCTTATTATCTGTCTCAGTTACTTTTTTTATCTTTATTCTTGGGCTTTTGAAGTTTGCCATTCTCTTCTTATTCTAGTTTTCGTGGTGGACTAGAGCAGCCTTCTCCTTTATGTTTGCATGCCCAGCAGCTTCAATCTTTTCCTCCTTTCGTTTTCCTTGTCGTTTTCCTTGTCTCTGTCTTTATGTTTGTCTTTATGTTTTTCTGAGCTTCCATCTTTGTGTTTGGTTTTCTCTTTCTCTTTGTGTTTCTTTTCAGAATTTTTATGTTCACTGTTGCTATGCTTAGACTTTTCCCGGTCCTTATCCTTATCCTTCTTGTGCTCCTTATACCGGTGGTCTCGATCTTTGTGTTTATCTTTGTGTTTGTGAGAATCATTCAATCGGAAATCTGCTTTGATCTGGGAGTTATTGTGGAGATGGTGCCCACTCATGTCGGCCAGCGTGCGAATGCTGCAGGCTGAGAGGCAGTGCAGGGGAGAGAGGCAGATGGTAAGGACGGCCTGAACAGGCAGACAGAGCTCCAGAGAGGCACGAACAGACGGTGAAAGCAGTCACGGGCCTGAGACTCTGAGGACAGCTGAGGTGGCAGCTGCAGCAGTGGCAGCAACTGGCTGACAGACTGCCTGGCGGGCAGGCAGCTAGAGCAGACCCCAGCAGTTGTTTAACGGCCTAAGTTCGCTTTCCCACTTTGCTTCGGATTCTATATGCTTGTCAAAAATGAGAAGAATTTGCAATCCACAAAAGATCATCTAGAAGTTACCAACCATTTTCAGAAGAACACAGGTTATTGATACCCTGAAACTTTCATTACCATATGAATTTATTTAAAAGAGAATTGGATAATGTTTGTTCTGCTGCTCTGTATTGCCATAGTGATGTTGTTCCTGAAGGAACCATGCTTGATCCTGAAGGAATCTTGGCTCCACATTATGCCTATTCTACGCGGCCAGTCAAGACCCGTGGCCAGTGAGTCTGTCAGGAACCTGAGGGTCAAGTTTGAAAATCTTATAAACCAGTAGCTTTTGCCACTGTCCTAAATCATGTACCACCCCATTTCAAATAGGTGTTTCAATCACTTTGTAGGAGACTCTGATTTGACCAGCAAGAGATGGAGGTCTGTACTGATGATAGCCAGAGAGAATGACAGATTAGTGTGAGACCATGTGAATTTTTTAGGCATTTAAATATTTAAACATTTTCTGAGGTTTCATACTAAGTACTGAGTGGTTTTGTTTTGCATACTCACAATATCCAACTTAAAATATAACCCAATATTTGCATGCAATACAAGGCCCTCTAGAATTTCCTCACTGCATTTTACCCTTTGTATATGACAATCATGACCAGAGCACAGGTCACTTTTTTTAAAAAAAGTAATTAAAGTTATTTCTTATTTTAGGTGAAATACAAGCCAGAAACAAATATATTGCAGTTCAGCAACATAATTTTGAAACTTTGAACCTGTATTTATTATTATGTCACTTTGAATGTGATTATTTATACTGTAGGTTGATTTTCAAAATACTTTTAAAAAACTTAATTAATTAATTTTTACTTATTCACTTTACATTGCTCTCACTGCCTCCTCCTGGTCATCCTATCCCACAATCCTTCCCCTTCTCCTCTGGGAGGGTGAGGACCTCACTGGGTATCCCCTCCGCCAGCCCTTGGCACTTCAATTCTCTAAGTTGTTAGGCTGCATCTCCCATACAAGGCAGCCCAGCTAGTAGAACAAGGACAGGAACAGCTTTTGGGACAGACCCCATTCCAGTTGTTCAGGACCCACATGAAGACCAAGCTGCTCCTCTGCTACATATGATCTGGGAGGCCTAGGTCTAGCCAGGGAATGTTCTTTGGTTGGTGTTTTGCACCCTGAGATCCAAGGGTTCAGGTTAGTTTACTCTGTTGGTATTTCTGTGGAGTTCCTATCCCCTTCAGGACCCACAGTCTTTCTTCCTATTCTTCTATAAGAATCCCCATGTTCCATCCACTGTTTGGCTGTGTGTGTCTGTATCTGTCGGGTTCAGCTGCTGTGTGGAGCTTCTCAGAGAACAACATTCTCCTGTCTGTAAGCATAAGAGAATATCATTAATAGTGTTAGGTATTGGTGCTTGCCCATGGGATGGGTCTCAAGTTGGGCCAGTTATTGTTTGACCTTTCCCTCAGTCTCTGGCCCTCTTCTGTGCCTTAATTACTTGTGGACAGGATAAATTTGGGGTTGAAAATTTTGTAGGTAATGTGTCTCAATAGAGAATCTATCTCCATTGACATTCCTGCCTTCCTACAGGAGGTGGCCTCTTCATATTCCATATCCTCAATGTAGTAAGTCACAGCTAAAGTCACCCCAATTTTTCCCAATAATATACAGAGATAAGATTTTTTTTTAAAAACACAGTCTTTCTAGATAGCCCTGGCCATTCTGCAATTCACTTTGAAGACCAGCACAGACTTTTACTCACAGAGATTCACCTGACTCTGCCTCCTAAGTTTGAAAAGATATTTTAAATCTTAATATTTGTGTCATGAAATCTTTGAATGTGTATGTATATATGTATGTATGTATGTATGTATGTATGTATGTATGTATTTATGTATGTATGTATGAGGCTCATCTTTTCGCAATTGCAGGTGGGTATAGGAACATCATAATTACCTTTTCTCCATAGTCCATGGCTGTGTCAGCAGGAGAGAAGGTTTCTATCAGCTCTAAGTTCAACCAGAGCCTGTTTTCCAGCTATACTCAGAAGAGCAACCTGGCCTGGTATCCCCAGAAACCAGGGCAGCCTCGTAAACTGCTGTCATCCTAGGCATCCACATGGGCATCTGGAGTTACTGTTCAATTCACTGGCAGTCAACCTGGGACAGATTGTATTCTCTCCTTCAGCGGTGTCCTTGTTCAAGACCTGGAAGATCTTTGCTGTGTGCAGCATTATAACTCTCTTCCCATAGTGCTTGACTCTCCAACACAAAAAATTCATGGTCACTTTCATTATCTCCCTGGCAGCCACCATGTCTGGTGCTTTGATGATCAAAGTTTACACTCTAAAAAGGCATTAATAAGCACAATGCCTCCAGGATTCATGGAACATAATACAGTTAAGTTCTTTGTGTATGTTGCTATTTTTTTCTGTAACATTTTCCCACACAGATTCTGGCTGGAACAGAATTATAGTTCTAGAATTTAGAAATCCAACATAGGAATCCATGGCCTGAAGATAAGATGTTGGCAGCCTACAATTCCATATCAGGGCTTTAAGGATTTTAAAAATCAGTTAATTGGTTGATTGTTAAATATCAATTGATTGATTAATTAACTAATTAATTTATGTGCTCTAGTGTTCTGCCTGTATGTATGTCTTGCACCTTTTGGAAACGGTGCCCAAACAAACACGATTTAAAGTTCAGTCTATCAGCCAGTGACTGAAGCAGCAGCTTTTCCATGTGTATACAGCCTGGGAATCAAACACACTCCTCTCTGCCTCAAATCAGTCATGCTTGCCATATTCAACTAGACTTGTGAGTCCTGGAGAAATTTCAGGGGCTAAGGAGTCCTTGAATTATTTTTGAGAGGTATTTCTTTGAGTCAAGAATAAGTAATTATTTTTCAGAACTTTGAATATCTTCTTAGTATGATTTTACTTGACATGAAACATTCTAATTTTTATGCCTGTGTCCATTGCAGAAGTAATTGTTTGGGAATAATTTAAGAATGCTCCTTTCATGTTAACCATTGACATTCTTCAAATAGATGATCTTTAATTTCCAATAATGACCTTATTTTTCTTTATTGAATTTCTGACATTACTTTTGAGTAAATATTACCTAATTTTAAAATTTAGTAGTGTCTCAGTTATTTTGTAAAATAATAAACATACTTACAGTAATCATGGTAAATTTTGTCATATCAAAGTACGTGCATTAGGCAGCAATGTATACTTCAAGTTGACACTGAATAAGAATGACACTGAACCATATTCACCTGTCTAATCCCACAGTCTCCATGGATTTGGGATATGGACAGAACACACAGGCAGCAGCTGAGCCTCAGAGGGCACTTACATACCAGCTCTGCTCCTTATCTCCTGTCCTTGCTGAAAGAGTCAATTGTAACGACATATACTCATAATACATAGTGTTGTGCTTCATAAAAATAATTTCTTTTAAGATCATTATATATAAACCAGATTTATAACCCATCTGGATGAGCTTTTATGTCAATTTCACCCAAGCTAGAATCATCTTAGTGGGGGATACCTCAACTGAAAAAAATTATAAATATGACTGGGCTGTGGGCATACATGTAGGGAATTTTCTTAATTTTCTCTTTATGGGGGAGGATCCAGTCTGTTGTTGGTAGGGAAAGGCTTTGTTATTGGACCTGAGCTCTACAACAAAGCACACTGAGCAAGCCATCAGAGGGAAGCCAGTAAGCAGCACTCCTCCATGATTTCTGGTCAGCTCCCTCCTCTGAGTTCCTGCTCTGTTAAAGTTCTTGCTGACTTCCCTCAGTGATCTGGGAATCAATGTTATCTGGAAGTGCAAGAAGAATATATTCTTCCATCTTTGGTTATGATATTTCATCATAGCCATAGTAATCCTAACTAAGACACATCACTTACCCTTCTCTTTCTGTTCCATGTTTTGTTTCCCACAAGTTTTCTTCCTACTCTTAGATTTCCTTATACACACACACACTACAATTGTTTTTATATTTATATAATTATGCCTAAAAATCCAAGATTTATGAATGAGATGTTTCATGTAATAGTTTTGTTTCTTAGTCATTTGTACATTTCCTGCTTCTTCATCATGGGTCACACATCACTCTGAACTCTCCTCATCTGCTCTTGAATGTGAAGACCCAGAAACCTCACACCATACTAAATAAGTATGATTTTGTGTTGATAGTCTGTGCCTTCCAGGGTTTTAACTCACATTTATGACTAAATTTAATATTTATTAAGGGGAAATCCATGGCCCCATGTAAATAATATGTTAACTAATGCTAATGTATTCCTTAAAAGCAAATTGACCAACTCGGTTTGGAGTCCATTGATCAGTCGGTCATTACAACATTGTAGAACACATACAATTGTTTATGTTTTGTGTATATCTTCCTACAGGTATAATATCCCCTGGTGGATTATCCTTTTTTATTAGTTACTTTTCTATTGGTGTGATAAACACCATGAGCTAAGCGACTTATTAAGAAAGGGTTAATTTGGAATTCCAGAGAGTTAGACTGTATGAAAGTAGAATGAAGGCAGCAGGTGAAAGACTTGGTAGCTGGAGTAGAAGCTCACGTATCATTTCAACTGCATGTATGTATGTATGTATGTATGTATGTATGTATGTATGTATGTGTATATGTATATACCTGTATGTACATGTACCATGTGTACCATGTGTGTGCTTAACTAGCATCATAAATCACTGAGAACCATGAGAATGCTGAGAATGAATCAATTCTGAGTCTTTTATTAGAGAAGCAAGTTCTCTTAACTACTGAGTTGAGTCTCCACCCCAAAACTTTCTTTTAAAAATATTTTTCTTTTTTCATTTTCTCCATTTCTTCTCTCCTTTCTACCTATCTTTTACCTCCCTGATTCAATATTCCTTCTTTTCTTCTACATTCTCTTCTTTCTTTCTTTCTTTCTTTCTTTCTTTCTTTCTTTCTTTCTCTCTCTCTTTCTTTCTTTCCTCTTTTCTCCCATTCCCCTATCCCTTCTTTCTTTTCTTTCTTCTTTTCCACTGTCCTTATTTATTTTGTTGATGTTGCACAGGATTTAGTTTTTCTCAGGATTTAATCAAAGTTATTTTTACTAGTATTTCTGTAAAACTCATCTGTTAGGTCTGGAGAGATGGCTCAGTGGTTAAGAGCACTGACTGCACTTCCGAAGTCCTGAGTTAAATTCCAAGATACCATATAATGGCAAACAACAATCTGAAATAGGATCAAGTACCCTGGTGTGTTAGAAGACAGCTACAGTGTAATCATCATTTTTATATATATATTCACATTTTATACAAATGTATACAAACATATATATGTATAGACACACACACACACAAACACACTCACACACACACATACACACACACACACACACATATATATATATATATATATATATATATATATATATATATATATAACCCCAAACATAAACTATTGATTTTTAATGGGAGTCTGTCATGAGAACATCTAGACACTTGTGGTTTGAGAGCTTTAAGTTGGTCCTAAAGCTTCTATGTTGACTTCCTTCCCAGTGATTATTTCCTGTCTTTGATAGTACTTTTGGCTGTTGATTTGTCCTGACTACTCTCACACACCTGTGTCCAGGCAATTTACTTCCTTATTTGATGACTACTTTGCATAGGTCCCTAGAGGGCAGCCTAGCTGACATGATTTATAAACCAGGCCTTTGCAGTGAGATATGAAATGCATCTGACCAGCATGGGCAACAAGATGGAGTCACAGACTCAGGTCTTCATATTCCTATTGCTCTGGTTGTCTGGTGAGACATTTAAAAATGTTATATCTTAAAATAATTCATTTGTAGAGAAATAGCGATTTCCTATAGGATGTCAATAGTAAGCAGACAATGCCAATAGAAAGGACATTTTAGATTATAACATTTGTATCATGAAGTCTTTGTGTGTACACATGTATACTCATTATCTATTTCTGATTGCAGGTGCTGATGGAGACATTGTGATGACCCAGTCTCCCAAATCCATACCTACATCAATAGGAGACAGAATCTCCCTGACCTGCAAGGCCAGTCAGAATGTGTATAGTAATGTAGCCTGGTACCAACAGAAACCGGGGCAGTCGCCTAAACTTCTGATCTACGGGGCATCCACCCGGCACACTGGGGTCCCTGATCGCTTCACAGGCAGTGGATCTGGGACAGATTTTACTCTCACCATCAGCAGTGTGCAGGCTGAAGACCCAGCCATTTATTTCTGTCAGCAGTATAGCAGCTCTTCTCCCACAGTGCTACAGCCTCCTACACAAACCTCCTCTGAGATTCTAACCAGCTCCTTGCACCACACATCCTGTAACCTACACACTTCCCCTTCTGCCTGCAGCTGCTATGTCAAAGTGTTGCAAAGTTTGGTAGAAAGTTAGTGAATAGATGCTTTGACTTGGGAGGTTCTTATGAAAAAAAGAAATAAAGATATTTGTGTCTTTTTTATTTCTTATTCTTAGATTCTGTGTTTTGAACATGATAAATTGAATATCCTATACTCTGGAGTGAAAAGCTCCACTGTGAGTCTCCATGGGCTAAATCAAGAGCCTGTCAGGCTATATTCCCACTGGAGGATGCAGAGGACAGCTTGACTTTTGCTTAGCTCAGCTCTGAGAAGTCTACCTCACTTTTGGACTCCTGGCAATATCCCTCCACTTCTTCTGGTTAAGATTCTTATTTACTCGTATAATGCTGACTTTCAAAACAATATAAAATTATATCATGTATTTTTCACAATCTTCATGCCTCTTGCTTCTCCTTTCTGTCACCGCCTTTCTTTCCAACTAACACACTTTCTTTCCCTAGTCTTCCACCTATTTTAATGTGGCATACATATGTACCCATTCAAAGCACGCACACACTCACACACACACACACACACACAAATACATACAAACACACACACACATTCACACACATGCATGAACACAGGGTTTTATGAATCTATAAAAATTTAGGAGACAAAAATGAGAGAAAACATGACGTATGAGTTCTTAAACAACATATCTGATCCATGCTTCCTATTCCTAGGACATATCTGCCTTTGCTGTCTTCTCATCTACTTTCCCAATGTGGAGACTGTGATAACTCATTCTACCCTACACTACATTATTGGTAAATATGACTTTGTATCATGACACTCAAGTTTGTTTTTCTGTCTTATAATAATGATTAACAGTGTTTGTTATTTTTTGAGGTAAATACATTGTACTTCAATAAGAACATTATGTTAACTAATCTCAAACATGTATTAATCAAAAATTAGTTGAAAACATATGTTGTTCCTGTTATTTGTTTTTGAGAGGAATAATGCCCTGTTAAACTGGGAAATGGATTTTGATCTCACAAATTTTCACCTACCTCTTCCTAAGCACTGTGATCAATGGTATGGGCCATCACCTCCAGCCTTGAGCATCATTTAGAAACCCAGAGATAGAACAGGGTTACAAATAGTTGTTTGAGAACTCCAAATATCCATATTTCTCCTCAAAAGAATGGTTCTGTTTCCTGTCTTCTCATGATGGTTTGTTCCCATTGTGCCTCTACTGCACATGAAGGTTTTGTCTCCACTGTCTGCCCTCAAAGACCATGAGCTCTTTCTCAATGCAGTCCATTCTAGATTATCTCTAGGCCCCACAAAGGACATAATATAAGTAATTAATAAGTGTTTTGAAAAATATTACTATTGATTAAGAGGATGAAGGGCTATCAAATGAGGCTTCTAATATTGTCTGTTTCTGTTACTGGAATATGATGAGAAAATAAAAATTACTGTAGTAGTTTGCAAAGACAATTACCACAGAGTTATTATAATCATGAGACCAGGACAAGGCTAAAAGTCAACTTTTACCAGCTAATGTTCACACTACAGTTCTCATTGTGCTGTGTGGTTCAAAGGGCCACTGGTCTAAATTTAGGTTTAAAGAAGTTCAGAATGGGTTTAGTGTTTTCTCTTTTCTTTTATTGGATATTTTCTTTATTTACATTTCAAATGTTATTCCTTTTCTGGGTCTCCCTTCCAGAACCCCCCTATCGCATTCCCCCCTGCCTCTATGAGGGTGGTCCCTCCCACTCTTGCCTTTGTGACCTGCCATTCCCCTACACTGTGGCATTGAACCCCCACAGTAGACAAAGGGTAGCTACTCCCATTGATGTTTAACAAGATCATTCTCTGTCACATATGTTGGTGGAGCCATAGGTCCCTCCATGTGTTTGCTTTAGTTGTTAGTCCAGTCCCCAGGATCTCTGTGTGTTACACCGATTGACCCTGTTGCTTCCCCCAAAGGGCTGAAAACCTCCTCAGCTCCTTCAGTCCCTTCTCTAACTCTTCGATCAGGGACTCTGTGCCCAGTCCAATGGTTGGCTGTGAGCCTCTGCTTCTGCATTTGTCAGGCTCTAGAAAATCGTCTCAGTAGACAACCATATCAGGCTCCTGTCAGCATGCACTTCCCATCATCTACAATAGGTTCAGGGTTTGACAGCTTTATATGGGATGGATCCTGAGGTGTTGCTAGTGATATTTTTAAAGGAGCTACTATCTAGTCCCTGAAAATTCAGTTTTGATTTATAACAATGATGTCTGCATTTTTCTTAATTTAGCTTTATAACTTGGTATTTAGCTTAATCTTTCAAATAACTAATATAATGAAACTATTACCATTTCACTTTGTGCAATATAAATTTATCAGTTTTGGATAATAAATATATATCCCACTTTCCTTTTTCCTTTTTAAATTACTCATTGTAGATCTTTCTGGAGTTGGCGCTGGCGGAGGGAGTGCTTGCAAGGGGTTGGCTTGGTGCAGTTTGCACCGTGGGGACGCTGCTGCGCGTGGAAGCTTTCAACCAGAAGAAAAGATGTTTGGTTTTCACAAGTCAAAGATGTACCGAAGTATAGAGGGCTGCTGTATATGCAGAGCCAAGTCCTCCAGCTCTCGGTTCACGGACAGTAAGCGTTATGAAAAGGACTTCCAGAGCTGTTTTGGGTTGCATGAGACTCGCTCAGGAGACATTTGCCACGCCTATGTGCTGCTTGTGAAAAGATGGAAGAAGTTGCCGGCAGGATCAAAAAAAAACAAAACAAAACAAAAAAAAAACAAAACAAAAAAAACAAAACTGGAATCATGTGGTAGATTCAAGAGCAGGCCCCAGTCTAAAGACAACACTGAAACCAAAGAAAGTGAAAACTCTATCTGGAAACAGGATGAAAAGCAACCAGGTCAGTAAACTGCAGAAGGAATTTAAACGCCACAATTCTGATGCTCACAGCACCACCTCAAGTGCCTCTCCAGCCCAGTCTCCTTGCTACAGTAACCAGTCAGATGAGGGCTCAGATACAGAAATGGCTTCCAGCTCTAATAGAACTTCAGTTTTTTCATTCTTAGATCTGACCTACTGGAAAAGACAGAAAATATGTTGTGGAATCATCTATAAGGGCCGTTTTGGGGAAGTCCTCATCGATACTCATCTCTTCAAGCCTTGCTGCAGCAGTAAGAAAGCTGCTGCTGAGAAGCCCGAGGAGCAGGGGCCAGCACCTCTGCCCATCTCCACTCAGGAGTGGTGACTGAGGTTCGTGTTAGAAGGGAACAAAGAGTGGTTTAAACTTTGAAAAGACGACAAAACAAACTGACCTTCCTATTTTTAACTTGGATACCTGCTATTCTGCCAAAAGACATTTTCTAGAATAGTTTTTAATGGGTTACTGTCCTTACCCTTCATCCAGCAAACTCTGAAGCCAGTCTCTAGCTTACTGCAAGAAAAAGAAGTGTACATAATATTTAAAATGCTGAGTATTTCATAGGAAAACTGAATGCTGCTGTAAAGTGCTCTTTAAGTCTTTTTTTTAAAATCCCCTCTAATGAATGGAACTAGGGGAGTTTCAGGGGAAAGAGATGGGATTTGTTGTGTGATAAACCATATGTAGTTTAGCCTTTCTGTGGGGAGGCAGTGGTTGGGGCATTTTTAAATGGCTGGCTACACTTGTTTTCCCTCATGATAATTTGTCATAACTCAGTAGCGTGACCTGCCCCTAGAAGGTAGTTAAAAATTTTTAAATGCTAAGGCATTGCCAAGGTTCTGATGATTCAGACCTGTACTACTGATTATTAAGCAGGACAGACTGAGCTTTCTGCAAATAGCTTGAAGGAGGAAGCAATTTCTGAACATACAAGTAGCACCGTGTCGCCTCCCTTTATCTTCATATTGATAAAAGACTATGTCGATCTTGTAAAACAGAACCAGATCTTCTAGAGAAGGCCTGCCTCTAGAATGGGCAAGGTCCTATAGGGATAGTACCAAAGCATCACCACAAAGTAGAGAACACATGTGGTTAGAAACTACTTAATCAGAATGTGTAAGTCCTGGGGATGCATGGGACATAGTTGATGCTGGTTGGGACACGTTTCTTAGAGGGCTTACAATATGTAAATAATTTGTGTTAACACGACTGTCTGGGATTCACTGAAGTCCACATGATTCAGTTCTAGCTCTGGATTACCTTAGTTGACCTTTGTGGAAGTTTTATCTATAGAGTAGTTCTTTGCCTTGTCATAGACCTTATTAGGGTTTGGGGTTTTGTTGTTTCATTGTTTTCCTCCCACTATTTAAAGTTGACTAGAAGAGAAGAGTTGTGTGTTGAGGCTAAGTTGGTTGGTTGGGTTGTGTTCTTAACAACACGATAGCTGAATAGAGCACCACACCTCTAGATCTCAATGATTCCATTGGCTTCTCAGTGGAACCCAACTGAAGTTGTCTAATTGCCTCTTCTCAAAGTTCAGGAAAAACAGTAGTGCCACTTGAGACCTCATAGAGGAGGTGTCCGTGGCTGCCTTAGTATTCTGTTCCTCGTGATTATTTTAGAAACTGGATTTTAAGTCTTTTAGAGTTTCACAACAAGGAGAAGCCACAGTTTGTGGCATCCTATAGTTTTACAGTGTGTATTTCTTCCTTTTGGAAAAAAACTACCTAGTACAAGCTACCACATACACAGACTGCCCAATGAGTGGGTCCTTTCTCCACATCCCTGGTATAGTACAGAGTCCAGCCATTACCATTCTCCGGCATTACTTTGACATGGGTTTTTTTTTTTTTTGTACATTTTGGCTGCAGTATTGGTGGTAGAATATACTTTGATGGATCATCTATACTTCTGTATTTATTTATTTATTACTAGACCTCAATCACAGCCTTCTCCCCTCTACTCTCTGCCTGTAGGGTGTACTGTATGTAGTCATGCACTTTGTATTAATATATTAGAAATCTACAGATCTGTTTTGTACTTTTTATACTGTTGGATACTTATAATCAAAACTTTTACTCTAGGGTATTGAATAAATTTAGTCTTATTAGAAAAAAAATTACTCATTGTATTCATTTAAATTTCAAATGATATCCCCATTCTTGGATACCCTCCACAACCCCCCCCCCATCTCAGCTTCCCTCTCCTCCCTCCCCTTTGCCTCTATTAGAGTGCTCCTCCATCCACTCATCTACTCCTGAATCACTGCTCTAGCATCCCCTACACTGAGGTATCAGTCTCCACAGAACCAAGGGCTTCCTCTCCCATTGATGTCAGATAAGGCCATTCTCTGTACACATGTATCTAGAGCCATGGATCCCTCCATGTATACTCGCTGGATGGTGGTTTAGTCCCTGGGAGCTCTGGGTGGTCCAATTAGCTGATGCTGTTCTTCCTATGGGGTTCCAATCCTCTTTAGCTCCTTCAGTCCTTCCCCTAGGTTTTCTATTGGGGTCACCTGGCTCAGTTCAATGGTTGGCTGTATTTGCATCAGTTTTGGTCAGGTGTTGGTAGAAC
The DNA here is from genome assembly GCF_004785775.1 of Grammomys surdaster. Classification (NCBI taxonomy): domain Eukaryota; kingdom Metazoa; phylum Chordata; class Mammalia; order Rodentia; family Muridae; genus Grammomys; species Grammomys surdaster. The sequence goes on along the minus strand of NW_021605350.1, from coordinate 587,335 downwards.
CTCTCAGGGAACATCTATACTAGGCTCCTGTCAGCAACCACTTCTTGGCGTCAGCAATAGTATACGGGATTAGTGTCTGCATTTGGGGTGTGCTCATCTGTCTTTCCTTTGGACAGGAACATTTCTGGGTTAAAAATTTTGAGATGTATGAGTGGACCCAACCCTCAACTAGGGTCCATGGTGATCTACTAGTGGTGGTTTCAATAGGTTGTATCTCCCCTTTGTTGATTATTTTGGCTAAAGTGATAACTATTGTAGCCTAGGAGACTCTCATTTCTCTGGAGTCTGGAACTTCCTAGTGGCTACCCCCATTTCCCCATCCCCCATACTGCATGTTATTAACCAATTTCCTAATCCTCTGTACTTCTCTCTTTTCCAATACCTGATCCTGCCCACCTTTTATCCTTCCCTCTCTCCCTCACAGGTATCTCTGTCCCTCTACCTCCTGTGATTGTTTTGTTCCCCTTTCTATGTAAGATTGTAACATCTACATTTTTGTCTTTCTTCTCTTTAAACTCCATATGGTTGTGGGTTGCATTCTGAGTTTTTGGACTAATATCTACATATCAGTCAGTATGAAAAATATGTGCTCATTTTTGTCTTGGTTCCCTCACTCAGGATAATATTTTCTGTTCCACTGATTTGCCTGTGAATTTCATGAAGTCATAGTTTTAAGAACTGAGTAGTATTCCATTGTGTAAATATGCCACATTTTCTGTATGCATTCGTCTGTTGAAGGAGATCTGGGTTCTTTCTAGCTTCTGGCTATTAAAAATAAGGCTGCTATAAACATAGTGGAGCATGTGTCCATGCTATATGTTGGAGCATCTTTTGGGTATATGTCCACTAGTATATAGCTGGGTCTTCAGGTAGATCTATTTCCAATTTTCTCAGGAAGTGCCAGATTGATTTCCAAAGTGGTTTTACCAGTTTGAAATCCCACCAGCAATGGTAGAGTGTTCCTCTTTCTCTACATTCTCACTAGCTTCTGCTATCACCTGAGTTCTTGATCTTAGCCATTCTGACTGGTGTGAAGTGGAAGCCCAGGTTTGTTTTGATTTGCATTTCCCTGATGACTAAGGGTGTTGAACATATTTTAGGTGCTTCTTGGCCTTTAGATATTCCTCAGTTGAGAATTCTTTATGTAGCTCTGTAACTGATTTTTAATAGGGATATTTGGTTCTCTGGTCTCTAACGTCTTGAGTTCTTTGAATAATTTGGATATTAACTCTCTATCGGATGTAGGATTAGTAAAGATCTTTTCCCAATATGTGTGTTGCTGTTTTGTCCTATTGACAGTGTCCTTTTTCCTGGGTCCCTTTAGACCCCTATGTCCTGGGGGGGGGGTGAGTTACGCTAATTATTGGGTCATGGGTTGTGGACTCGCCTGACATCCCAGAGGTCAAGCTTCCTATGTGTGTGGGTGAAGTGTGTGGAGAGCCAGAGATCAGGGTTCGCTCCTGGTTCACGCAAGCAAACCAGAAGGAATCAGGACTTTTTTCTCTTATATTTAATTGTTTCTCTCTGTGATTTTTACTAATTAGCATCCCTTCTCATTTCTTGTTCTTTAAACTCATTATCTTATCAGTTTAGCCTCTTGGGACTCTTTAGTTTGTACCTCCTGCTGTGTTAGTACTGCATCAGCTCTTTAGCTAGGTCAAGGCTCCTAGCTTGGCCTTTTTCGGCCTCTCTAACCTGATGTGCTTCTGAGAAGCTTTAGGCCTTCATTCCCAGGCATCTGCCAGTAGTCTTTGGCCAATGTGCCCTGCCTTCATTGACTAAGTCTGGTGGTCTTCAAGAACAATAAAAACAACAGAAAACTCACAAACACATGGAAGCTGAACAAGTCTCTACTCAATGATAATTTGGTCAGGGATGAAATAAATAAAGAAATTAAAGACTTTTTTTTTTTTATAATTTAGTGAAACTATTCCACAAAATAGAAACAGAAGGAACACTACCTAATTCATTCTATAAAGTCACGATTACGTTTATACCTAAACCACACAAAGACCCAACAAAGAAAGAGAATCTCAGACCAAATTCCCTTGTGACTATTGATACAAAAATACTCAGTAAAATTCTTGCAATTTAAATCCAAGAACACATCAAAATGATCACTTACCATGATCAAGTAGGCTTCATCACAGGGATGCAGGAATGGTTCAATATAAGGAAATCCATCAACGTATTTGACTATACAAACCATCTCAAAGAAAAAATTCACATGATCATCTCATTACATGCTGAAAAAGCATTTGACAAAATTCAATACCCCTTCATGGTGAAAGTCTTGGAAAAATTAGGATTTCAAGACACATACATAAATATAGTAAAAGCAATATACGGCAAACCAGTAGCCAACATCAAACTAAATGGAGAGAAACTTGAAGCAATCCTACTAAAATCAGGGACTAGACAAAGGTGCCCACTCTCTCCCTACCTATTCAACACAGTACTCAACATCCTATCCAGAGCAATTAGACAACAAAAGGAGATCAAAGGGATATAAATTGGAAAGGAAAAAGTAAAAATATCACTATTTGCAGATGATATGATAGTATACTTAAATGACCTCAAAATTTCCACCAGAGAACTCCTAAACCTGATAAACAACTTTAGCTAAGTAGCTGGATACAAAATTAAACAGATCAGTAGTCTTTCTCTACTCAAAGGATAAACAGGTTAGAAGGAAATTAGGGAAATGACACCCTTCATAATTGTTACAAATAATGTAAAATACTTTGGTGTGACTCTATCTAAGCAAGTGAAACATCTGTATGACAAGAAATCCAAGTCTCTGAATAAAGAATTCTGAATATCTCAGAAGATGGAAAGATCTCCCATGCTCATGGATTGGCAGGATTAATATATTCAAAATCAATCTTGCCACAATCAATTTACAGATTCAATGCAGTCACCATGAAAATTCCAACTCAATTCTTCATAGAGTTAGGAAGAGCTATTTGGAATATCCAAAAACTCAGAATAGTGAAAACTATTCTCAACAATAAAAGAATTTCTAGGGTAATCATCATCCCTGGCCTCAGGATGTATTATAGAGCAATCATGATAAAAACTGCACCATACTTTACACTGCACTGTACTTTGTAGCTGTCTTCAGACACACAGAGAGGACATTGAATCCATTTATAGATAGTTTTGAGCCATGATATGGTTGCTGAGAATTGAACTCAGGACCTCAGAAAGAGAAGTCAGTGCTCTTAACTACTGAGCCATCTCTCGAGTCCTATATTGTTTTTATGAGATACAAAAATGAGTTTGGGGCTGGATAAATGTCTCAGTGGTTATGAGACCTTCCTACTTTTAAGAAGATCATCTAAATTTACTTCCACAGGTTAAATCAACATGCTGATGACCATCTTTCAACTTTTAATTAACAACTAATTTCCCTTCACAGACAAACTGTAGCTGCCTATCCCAGATACTATTAACACAATGTTTTCTCCTTCAGCCACCCAATTTCCTCAAACACCTTTGCCTTTCCAGGAGTGATTTAATGCTTGATATCCAGGCTTTCCAGACATCTCCCCGCTGGAGATGCTGCTTCCCTGTGATTATACCCACAGATCCAACAGAGACAAGCTGATGCAGAGACAGCGCCACTTCCTGGAACCTGCCAAGCTGCCTTCTCCCAGTCATCTCGTCTGACTGAAGACCCGCTGGCACTCTGGGTCCCTGCTCTCCCAGGCCCAGCCGTCTGGAGTCAGTCGAGGGGCACGGATGTGCCCTGACCCGCGCAACAGTGAGATCAGCTGGGACTGCTGCTGTAGTGCACGGGAGGCCTGAGTTGAGGCTCTGAGGACTGCCTCAGCTGTGACCAAGGCGTGCAACCACACCCACGCCCACACCCCAAGCAAGTTTTGAACCACACAAATATGGTGACTTACAATTATAACACCTTTAAACTGGGTGGAGTTTGTCTGGGTTGTCTCCTCAGAGTCTTACTGGTTACCGTCAAGGCTGCATTCTCATCTAGCTATGCAAAGAATCTCCTTCCAAAGACAGTGTGCATGTTCCACAACTTCACATTTTAAAATTTTGAAATATGGCCTCACTAGTTTCTCAAGATTACTTCAGTTTGCAAATGTCCTAACTCAACCACTCATGTGCCAGTATTGAAGCCTCATACACCCTATTCAGTTGTTTTCCCTGTTACTGATGGTAAGTGCAGTAAGAACATGGTATTGTACTGGGTGATTTTGTGTGTCAACTTGACACAGGCTGGAGTTATCACAGAGAAAAGATCTTCATTGAGGGAATGCCTATATGAGGTCCAACTTTAAGGCATTGTCTCAATTAGTGATCAAGGGGAATGGGCCCATTGTGGGTGGTGCCATTTCTGGGCTGGTAATAATGGGTTGTATAAGAAAGCAAGGTGAGCAGGGCAGAGGAAGTAAACCAGTAACATCCCTCAAAAGCCTCTGCATCAGCTCCTGCTTCCTGACCTGCTTGAGTTCCAGTCCTGACTTCCTTTGGTGATGAACAGCAATGTGGAAAGTGTAAGCTGAATAAACCCTTTCCTTCCAACTTGCTTCTTGCTCATAATTTTGTGCAGGAATAGAAACCCTGACTAAGGGCAGGTGTAGAAGATTTCAAGAATACTAGTTTTCAGTCTGGCCCAGGAGAAATTGGTTGAGCTCTATCCTCAAACCAACAAAAGAAAAACTGTATTCAAATGCACAGTGAGTGTTTTCTGAAATAAATCCATATAGTGAGTCACAGAATAAAATTTGACACATATATGTGATTTTTATTTTTATTATGGCTGAGTAATATTCCTTGCACATATGTACCATTTCTATTACCCATTCCTCTGTTGATAGCCAGTAGGTTTATTTAAATTCTTATTTTTGTGAATAGTGAAGCAATAAATAGGGATGAGGGTGTGTATGTATTTAATGATGACTTAGATTTGTTCAGGAATGTACCTAGCATATGCACGGCTGAATCACGTATATGCATGGTTTCCTCAGGATATTCCATACCGTAGCCTTTAGTTTCTGTATCCGGTTGCAGTTCTTCAACAGTACATACTGTTTGCTCTTTCTGTATAGTCATCCCATCGTTTCTACTCATTTACATACTGTAATTTTTATTAATTAAGTGATTGTATGATTTTAAAAAATTATTGGCTATTTCATTTATTTATATTTCAAATGTTATTTCCTTTACTCGGTTCTCCTGCGGAAACCCCCTATTCCATCCCTGCTTCCCCACCCACCCACTCACTCCTGCCTCCCCACCCTGGCATTCCCCTACATTGGGGCATCACGCCTTCACAGGACCAGACAATGCTATCCTCTGCTACATATGGGCCTGAAGTCATGGTTCCCTCCATTTGTACTCTTTGGTTGGTGGTTTAGTCCCTGGGAGCTCTGGGGCCTCTGGTTGGTTGATACTGTTGTTATTCTTATGGGGATGCAAACCCCTTCAGCTCTTCAGTCCTTTCTCTAACTCTTCCATTGAGACCCCTGCACTCAGTCCAATGGTTGGCACCTATCATTGGCTTCTGTACTTGTCAGGCTCTGGCAGATCCTCTCAGGAAACACCTATATCAGGTTCCTGTCAGTAGGCACTTCTTGGCATCTGCAATAGTGTCTGGGTTTGGTGTCTTCACATGGGATAGATCTCCATGTGGGGCAGTCTCTGGATGGCTTTTCCTTCAGTCTCTGCTCCAAACTTTGTCCCAGTATTTTCTTTAGAACAGAACAATTTTGGTTTAAAATTTTTCATGTGATTATCTGGCTCCATCCACCAACCAGGAGCCTTTCCTAACGTCTAGATGTGGTTTCTACAGGTTATACCTCTGGCCAGCATGTCTTCCTAGATGTAGGAGGCTTGGAGTCTTTAACAAAACCACAATTCAGGCACTGGAGTAGAATCCTGATTTGCATCTTTTGTATTGTGTGTGATATTAGGCCACCTTCTTAACTTCCCCAAACCTCAATTTCCTGCCTGGGAATTTGCCTTGGTTGCAAACCTTAAAGGAATACCTCCAAATCCATAATTCAGATGAATTATATTTAATATAATATTAAAAGATCAATGCTAAGCAACAGTGTTTTACTTTGTGAATAAGGAAATGTTGGTAAGGAATTTTGTGATGGGCTATATATTATTTTAAAGGTTAGGCCAATTCTCTGTATATTCAAGTCATGTTCCTGCCACTAGGTGTAGGTAGTGTATAGACTGAGAGAAGCATCAGAAACTCACAATACAAAAGTCCATGACCATTGCAGGCTGCAACATGCACAGTGGTTTGTGTCAGATGAGTAGGGGTGGTAGTAGTGGAGTCAAGCAATAGGGAGAGCTCTTGGAATCAAGCTTGATGACCTGAGCAAATCACCTTCCATTTATCTCTTGCTGGGTGAGCCTGTTTCTCATGTGTAGAATGAAAATAATGCAGTAGATGAGATCAGTCTGACTCTGAAGCTTTAATACTCTGAAATACTGAGAGTGATTCTGCAGTGCTTGAGCTGGACCACTTCAGGAAAGGCAAAGGATTTCAAGACATTTTGAATACTGATGAGCTTCTGTCCTTGGAAATTTTTAAGTAGACTAGCAGAAGAAGGAAGACAAGAAGTTCATTATTATTATTATTACTATTATATTATCTTCTAAATCTTTTATTTGCCTAGAGAGACTTTTGGTTCCTCAATAAAATGTGCTAGAACATTTGATGTCTGACCATTTAGAAGCAACAAGTCTTACCTTTTTTTCTTTATTAACTTTTTAATTTTACATTAAAACTAAAGACAATCTTGGATAACATTCTTATCTTAACCCTCCCCTAGTAGTGTGCCTTTCTCCATGGCAGCTCCTCCTCCTCCTGTATTAACTTGTCTGCACTGGGATATACTGCAAGACTCAGTCTGCATTCATCTATTTACATTTCTTGTCTTGTGATCTCATCCTGTATCCTAAATTTCACCATCAGCTATAGCTTGCTTCCCTAGATGATGAGACATTTCCAGCTGAAAGTCTGACAGCTTCTCAAATGCCTAATGTGTTCTGTACAAAGGACTGGTTCCCAACATTTTTTTGTTGCTCACTGTTTGATCTTCACCAGCAGTCAGTTCTGTGTACTTGAATCTCTAGAATTGTGAACTAAATAACCCCTGTCCCCCTTTTCTTCTCTTACTAATTACATCCTGACCACGGCAAACAGAATGGAGCCACATGATTCCAGATTTTATTTTTAGGAGGTTCTAGAGAAGCTCAGCCTAGCGCATTTTTCTCTGCTCCAAGTGACTTCTAGTACATGGAGCTCATGGATGCTGCCTCTGGACAACTGTGTCAGATCTGTGAGAAGATCTGATATCACCCTCTGCTGTGTAAAATACAGATGAGGAAATGAGATTTTTGTCATGTAATAAATATACAAATTCTGAGTATTCTGAGATCATTCAAAGGGAGATTAACCTGGGTAGGCCTGCTTTAATCAGGTCAAAGCCACTAAAGAGAAATTATTTCCTCTGCTGTTCATCCCGTTGCTGGTTTGATTATTGAGATCCCACATGTCAGCGAGCTTTCAGTTCCTGTAGCACCTCAGGGAAGCTTCTAGCTCACAGTTAATAAAAGTGTAGCATTCTCAGCCACACTGTTCCAAAGCACACAGATTGGTAAACCTGGTAACTGACCTGGAAAGGAGATTCTTTGAGCACCCATATAAGAATGCAGCCTGATGACACCTTGACTGAAGCCTATAAGACCCTGCATATAGCCCCAGACATAACCTGCCCATGCTATAACTGTTGTGGTCATAAGCCATTGAGTTTGTGTAAGTTCACTGTAGAGCAGTAGGAAACCAATACAATATAGTTATTCTAATGTAAACTAGGACTGAAAGCTTGAAAACCTTGGAGTTGTGCATCTGAGAAAAGTTTCTAAGGATCATTCTATTGAGTTTTCCCACTCTGTATGGGGCAAATGCAGAAGACCGAAGAGGGTTCATATAGAACTAGAGGGTATCTTGGAAATAAACTTTTCATGACTGGGGCTGCACACTCTTGTGCCTCTAGTGTTTATGCACATGGTAAAAGAAAACAAATGAAATAGAGCTGGGTATGGTGTCATGTAATCCAGCCGTCAGGGGCAAGAGGCAGGTGGGTTGAAAGTTTAGGGTTAGTGTTCACCATTTACCTAGTGATCACCTAGTGATTTCCAGGTAGTTCAGGACATAAAGTTAGATCTTATGTTTTCCCCACCTTCTAGAAGATAGTAAAAATGGAATTATAAATGAAAAAAAAGCAGATGAGAGTGTGTCTACATATGTGGAAGATACTATAGAAAAATATATGATTATTGCATTTGGAGAAAAGGTGTCAGGAGCCATCTAGAAAAGGCTAAGACTAGTGGATGACTTTCCTGGAGATGACCAAACATTTTTGCATGGTCTGCATGGGTGAGCTCTGAGGCAAGGCCCCAAGAGATTTTATCCCAGAATTACTTCTTGCTCCTTGATATACCTCTCTTTTTACTATTACATTGTCTAATAATTCCTGGGTATCAGCTCACCCTATTGGGCAAATTTCCTGCAGATTAACATGAAGATAAACTTTCAAGAGTTAATGCTTTTAGATGAATTAATGATTTTATAGAATTCTTCATTTGATTCAAATAATTTTAGAAAGACATCTTTAAGAGATGGTTTTAGTTGTTTTGCCAGAAAGATATAATAATGTTAAAATCAAGAATAAAATGTGCCCATTTCCCATAAAATAGTAAGTAAATGCTGCATAATAAGAAATATGATGAGATTACATAACTACACTTAAATGAGATATAGGCTTGGGACAAATTTGTGTTCAAGGAAAAACATTTAGGTCCAAGGATAAAGCCACAGGTGTGCACTATTAGGCAAGGTCATGCAAAAACTGGTGCTTTGAATTTGTAATGAGCTCATAGAATGAAACCCTGCTTTGAACTTGTTATCGATATCCTTCTGTATCTCCCCTTTTAATGAGCTCTGAGCCTCTTGCCTGTCCAGTGAGGGGATCCTGACTGATTTGGCAGAGAAAGGAGCCCTAGCAATAAATTATTTACTTACTTCCCTGCTTCGATACAGCATGTATCAATTGCAAGAAAACAGAGTTTATTTAAGCACAGTTACAAAGTAAGAAAACAGTGCTTATTGAAGTACAGAACTGTAAGAAAGTGTAAGTTTGCAGAAGTCATCAGCCTGTGGCCCCCAAAACAGTAAGAGAGAGTTACAAGGCCATAGATATTCAGTCTTTGGCCTTTGTCTAACTCTGTTCCACATCAGCTCTTTCTTCAGCTGGAGTAGACCCCCTACAGAAAGAATAGCTGGTAAATTCAAGACTGTGAACACATGTTTGTGATACATACTGATATGCAGATCAGAATCAAAGCAGGAAAAAACTGCAGCAGTCTCACTTGTGATCAACTGAAGAGAGACTTTTGTAATTCCCAACAGATAGAAGTGAAAACATATTGGGCTGGTAATGTCAGCCAGACAGACTTCAATCTTCAAAGCTCTGATTAATTTGAATGATCCAGAAAATGTATTTTGCAAGTTTAAAATTGTTGTCTGAAGTGGAAACTTCTGGTTTCTTTGGAAACAAATGATGTTGTGCTGGTATGCCTAGGTGAAAAGATGTTTTACTAAATCAGATATATAAAAGAAAGTTTTCCTCAAGCAGATACAGGTGAAGGGATGACACATGGAGGAATGTTTTATTGATGCACACACAGGTGAAAGGATGTTATGCTATAGCAGACACATGAAAGGAAAAGTGATGTTTAAAAGAGCTAGGTGTCAGCTCTGCTCCCAATCCCCGAAGACCCAGAGAAGGCTGGACTCCCACAAGCTCTAGTAAGCCCAAGAACATAGGATAATAGGATCCCAATATCTCAGGAGCTTATGCACACCAGGACTTCAGGATCCCAGAAGCAGTTTGACTCCCAGGAGCTATCACAACCAGAACTTCAGGATCACAGGATCATGGTGACAGCTGGACTCTGAGGAGTTCTGACACAACAAAGATAACAGAACAGACAGGATCCAGACAGAGACAGTGAGTGTAAGTAGCACTAGAAATAACAAGATGGCAAAAGGCAAGCACAAGAACATAAGCAACAGAAACCAAGGTTACTTGGCATCATCAGAACCTAGTGCTCCCAACATAGCAAGTCCTGAATAGCCCATGACACTAGAGAACCACGATTCTGATTTAAAATCACTTCTAATGATGATGATAGAAGACTTTAAGAAGGACATAAATAACTCCCTCACAGAAATACATGAGAACACAGGTAAACAAATAGAGGTCCTTAAAGAGGAAACACAAAAATCCCTTAAAGAATTACAAGAAAACACAACCAAACAGGTGAAGGAGTTGAACAAAGCCATTCAGGACATAAAAATGGAAATAGAAACCATGAAGAAATCACAAAGGGAGACTACCCAGGAGATTGAAAACCTAGGAAAGAGATCAGGAGTCATAGATGCAACCATCACCAACAGAGCACAAAAGATAGAAGAGAGAATCTCAGGTTCGGAAGAAGCCATAGAAAAGGTTGGCACAACAGTCAAAGAAAATGCAAAATGCAAAAAGCTCCTAAACCAAACCATACAGGAAATCCAAGACACAATGAGATGATCAAACCTAAGAATAATAGGTATAGAAGAAAGCAGATTACCAATTTAAAGGGACAGTAAATATGTTCAACATAATTATAGAAGAAAACATCCCTAACCTAAAGAAAGAGATGCCTATGAACATACAAGAAGCCTACAGAACTCCCAATACACTAGACCAGAAAAGAAATTCCCTCCTTCACATAATAATCAAAACAACAAATGCACAAAACAAAGAAAGAATATTAAAAGCAGTAACACCACATGTTAGGAGCCTGGATTCTTGGAATTCGGTGGAATAAATACCTATCCCTTGCACGGTCTCTGGGCTACTTCCAGCCAACACTTCTTACCAAAAACCAAGACCTGTTTCACAGCCCTACACCTCCCCTTGTTTTCCTTTTTTAAAAAAGGGGAGGGGGTCACTGTCATCTGTAGCAAAAATTTTGGATGAGGAAGTCAAAAGAAAACACTACACAGGCTGGAGGTGGTAGCACAATTAAGTCAAATGATAAGGGGAGTCAAGGGTGGGTTGGGAAGGCAAGGTATCATTGAACAAATTAAATATGCATGGTACAATTTGTGAGTAATGGGATCTGATTAATCTAGATAGACATTATGTTTTCCTTACTAACATGTAAATTTAGCTATATGACTTTGGTAAAAGAGTTCATCTGTAGCTGAAAGGTCTGGATCTGTCTTTAGGACTCAGTGAGCATCTCTGGGTTTTGGTGTGCATCTGCAGTTGCATGTCTCTGGGTCTCAGTCAGATGATGTGGCTGGAAGAAGGCAGCTTGGTGTCCCAGGAAGGTAGATTCCAGGAGATGGTGCTGTCTCTGGGTCCCAGTGTGTCTCTGGAGTCTGTAGTCAGACGGTGTCTGGAAAGATGTAGCTTGGTGTCCCAGGTAGATTCTAGGAGATGGCATTGTCTCTGTTGGATATTTGCGTATAATCACAGAGAAGCAGCACCTGGCAGGGGGATGTCTGCAAAGGTTGGGTACTAAGCATTAAGTCACTTGGAAGCAAGCACATCCTGGTCTGTCATTAAGATCCTGGAAAGTCAAAGGTGTTTGAGGAAATCATAGTCCTGGAAGGTATCTTTGAGTCTGTTTTGGATGGCCGAGGGAGAAAACATCATGTTAATTATGTATCTGGGATAGGCAGGAACAGTTTGTTTGTAAGAGGAAACTAGTTGTTAATTAAGAGCTGAAAAATGGTGATCAGCATGTTGATTTGACCTGTGGAAGTAGATTAGGTGACTTTTGAACCTTGAAGAAAATTTAAAAGTTGAGAAAAAAAATGTTGGACATATATCATGAGTGTTAGAGAGAAAGGGAAACATTTAAACAAAAAAAAAAAAAGAAAATTTTCTGTTAAAAAGTATGAACATTGTTGCTTTAGGTGTTCCTATTAGGGAGAAAAGGAAATGTTTTAAATAAAAAAAAAACAAAACAAGAAAATTTTTGTTGAAAAGCGCGAACATTGTTGCAGGTATTGCTGTTAAGGAGAGAAGCATTAAAACTTGGGTTAAGTGTCTCAGGTGTGCTTCTTTGTCTTGGCCGGTTTAGAAGCAGTGGGGGGAGGGGCCTGCCCTGCCATGTGGCTGCTCTAGCAGAGAGGCCAGGGTGTTCCTCATTCTTTTTTTCTTAGCCAGTAAATCTTAAATGTAGAGAAGGAGAGGTAAGGCCAACCTTGAAAGCTCAAAGCAAGGCTAGCGGGCTGTGTGCACCTCTGTGTTTTGGATTAGAGCTCTGAGTCAATGATGCTCTTGAGAAAAGCTGGCAGGTGGCAACCAGGCCCAGCCTGGCGTTTTTTTAGCTGCAAGAAGGAAAACTGTCTCAAAATGAAAAAGAGTATTTTAACTCAAGGGGAGAAGTCCTAGAATGAGAGTCTAAGGAACTCAGGGCAATGGTAGCAAGCATGGTCCCAGACCTGCTGCTTCAGGCAAGCCAGCTAGGCTGTAGCTGGCTGCAAATTACCAAGGAGGTGAAGAGGGGAAGGGAGCAAGCAGGGTGCCTGCCTTGCTGCTTCAGGCAAGACAGGTGAGCTAAGTAGTTGTAGATGGAGGAGGAGGGGAAGAAGCCTATGCTAGCAGGCAGCAAAAGGCTGACCCCTGGGGGAGGGGTAGAGAGTGGAGATTAGGGAGTTGCTGCCATCTTGTCAAGTTGGAGAACATGTGGAGGGAGAGAGAGGAAGAGGAAGAGGAAGAGGAAGAGGAAGAGGAAGAGGAAGAGAAAGAGAAAGAGAAAGAAACCTATGCTAGCAGCTCACAAAAGACTGAAGTCAGTGCTCCTGAGAGCTCAAAACGAAATGGGAGTCTCTCATCCAAGGGAAAGAGTCTTAGAACGAGGGTCACGGCAGGCACTGTGGCTTGAAAGACAGCTGTTAGCTGTGAAGGAGATCTCTCTATGGACTGGGGGATGGGCAAAGTGGTGGCTAGGGAGTTGCCTCCATCTTGCCCCTGAGCTGGAGAGCACATGGAGGAGAGGGAGAGAGAGAGAGAGAGAGAGAGAGAGAGAGAGAGAGAGAGAGAGAGGAGTTAAAGAAAAAGAAGCTGACCAGGAACACATGGAGAGAGAAAGAGAGGAGCCTAGGCTTTTTGAACTAGGCAGGAGCTAGTGGTAGCTAAGAATCAGAAGATGCTAGCCAGGAATATGTGGAGAGAGAAAGAGAGGGGAGGAGGGACAGAGAGAGAGACAGGGAGAGGCCTAGGTTTTTTGAATTAGGCTGGGGGTTACTCATTGTCTCATGGAGAGGTTTTTATTCTGCGGGCACCAGGAGGGGTTGATTTTGGAGCTGGTTTGTCCCCATCTACCACCTGTAGGGAATGATGTAGGCCCGTGCATGGGCACTCAAGCATGGATCTCTTGTTGTGTTGTTGGTCTGTGTGTCTTTTGTCTGGGGCAGGTGTCTCAGAAGCATGTGTGCACATATGCTTATGTGCAGCACTAACGAGGTAATCACTGTTGGCGACCCTGGACCACCATCCCAGCTAACAAAGTTGCTTAATGAATTGCCTTAATGAGAAACTGTCCCTTTTGGGAGAATCTGACCTTCAGCTAAGAAAGAATTTCCTGTTCTTAGAGAACTGCTGCCCCGGGACATTCCAGGAAAAACTGCAGAATGCTCCGCGGGATGACTGACCTTATCTATCGATAGTTGATAGAGTCCCCATCCTGTTCTTTGTTTCCCTTCCTCCTTTGCCTAGAATATATCTTGTAAGCCATTTCCTTTTTAAAGCAGACCTTGACAAGTTGCCATTTGCTTGGTCTTGTTCTCTCTCTTGCCCATGTTCCTTTCAGGTGAGGTTCCCCTCGACCCCCACGAATAACTGGACCCACGGGTCGGGTCAAATCACGGCTCAAATGATAAACTCTGGATTTTCCCCAGGGAAAGGATTAGGAAAAAGTGAAGACGAGATTACTCATCCTATTGAGGTCCATGGTAACACTGGAAGAAGAGGCTTGGGGTAGTTTTGGTTGGGGCTATTGATTCAGCTGCATCTCTAGGGTGTTGTGCCGATCCCATCACCTGGAAGAGGGACTCGCCCATCTGGGTGGATCAGTGGTCCCTAACCATTGAAAAGTTACAAGCTGCTCAGTTGCTAGTGAAATCAATTTGAAAAAATTCAAAAGGAAGAGTGGTACCCTATCAAGGGATCCCCCAGAAATTTATTTTAAGTTTTTTAACCTTGAATTCTGAAAAAAATCTGTATATAGATTTTGACATCCTGATACCAAAAAGCATTTTGTAACAGTCCTCTGGAAAGGCCAATTAACTGGAACCTGGCATGCACCAGATCCAGTGCTTACCTGGGGAAGAGGTTCTGTCTCCACATATTCCCAAATGGCAGATGCTGCATGCTGGCTGCCAGAGAGACTGATTAAACAAAAGACAATAATAATAAATCCAGGGAGGAGAAACCCCCTGAGAAATGTATTTTTTCTTTGCAGGAAACATGAAGATGTTTCACAATTGCCTTCAAACTGGAACAGATCAATCAGCAAACCTGACTTGGGAAGTTCTCAATGCGGAAGGAGACAATATCACCCATACTTCCAGGGTGGCTCTATTGGACTCTTGGTTCCCTGACTTATGATTTAGTGGGGTACATTGTTTAGACCCAAGAGAGAACCCATTACTAGAGTTACTATAGTTGGTTTTTTTTTGGGGGGGGTATAGGATTAATTGGGGCAGGGACGGGGATTTCCTTACTTGTTTTGTTAAGATCAAAGCTATGATCAGTTCTGTACTTCTATAGATTTAGATTTAGAAAGAATGGAATCCGCTATTTTGAATTTTTAAAATTCATTATCCTCCTTAATTGAAATAGTACTACAGAATAGAAGAGGCTTATACTTTTTACTTCTCCAGCAGGGGGTTGTATGTTGCCCTTAAAGAGAATGTTGCTTTTATACCAACCGTTCAGGCATTGTTAAGTCTCCTGTCTCTCAGGTCTATGCTGTTCAACAGATTGATGGCTTTTGTACGCTATTCAAATGAAACCCATACAGGTCCGTTATTACAGGTCGGAAGTAGGGGACTCTAAAACCTCTGTCATCAAGAGTGACAAGGATTAACCCTAACTTATGCACTGAGCCAGATAGTCAATAACGGGTACCAGAACACTACAAGACCCTTGCCCCTAACTGGGAGGCCTCACCATCCTAAGATAGGAGCTCAACCAAATGGCTGTTGAGTATCCAAAGATGGGAAAAGGAGGCTGGGGTCCTTTGTTCTGACCTAAGACAGGCACGGTTTCCATAAGTTTTCCCAGCCTTCCTTTTGAAAAAAAAAAAAAATTAAAATGAAGGACCTGTTTGGAGCCAACTCCTAGCAGAAAGCAGCTATCATCTTTGCAGCCATCTCAGGCCATATACCCTAACATGAGACTTGTTTTTCAACAGCCTACAACAGCTGAGCACACTCTGATAAAGATTTTGTTTTTCTCACATATCCTGTTGTGTTGTATAGTGGCCCCAGCTGCAAGGTGCATGTGGCAAAGTGCCTTCAGCTGTGTTCCTCTGCTTGTCCATGGCTGCAAGGCACATGGTAAAGTGTATAAATACTCAGGATTTCCTTTCAATAAAGGGGGACTTGATCAGCCCCTCTGTCTTGTCTCCCTCTTGCCCCTCTATCCACATTCTCTCTCTTGCTAGACCCTGTTGACTGACCTGCAGACCAGAGTGACAGTGTGGTCCAGGACACTGGGGCTCTGTAGAAGGCTTGTTTGAAAAAGTAGGTGAACTACAAAACAAACCTCTTAAGCTCACAAGGGCATTTATTTTCCCTGTACATTGCATCTTATAATTAAATAATTTCCTTAGCAAAAATGATGTCCTTGTTACTATTTCTTTTATGTATATAGTTATGTGTATTTATTTGTTTATTTATTTATTCACTTTACATCCCTATCACAGCCCTCGTCCCTCCTATAAGTCCCACCCTCATAGATTACATCCTTTCCTCTCCTGAGAGAAGTGAAGGGCCCTCATGGGTACCAACTCACTCTGGCACATCAAGTCACAGTAGGAATAACTGCATTCTTTCCCATTGAGGCAAAACAAGGCAGCCCAGCTAGCAGAAAGGGATCCAAAGGCAGAGACAAACACCATTTCAATTGTTAGATGACCCATATGAAGACCAAGCATTGCTGCTATTTCTTAAAGAAGTTTTTATATTTAATAAATTTTTAATTAGAAAATTATTTAAAAATTAAAAGAAAGTTTCAAAAAATCATCAGATCCTACTACAAATGTCTATACTCAACTAAACTGGAAAATCTGGATGAAATCAACAATTTTTCTAGAATAATACTGGGTACCATAGTTAAATCAGTATAAGATAAACCATATAAACCCATAATCTCTAAAGAAATAAAAGCAGTCATTTATAGTCTCCCAACCAAAAAAGTCCAGGTCCAGATGGGTTTAGTGTAGAATTCTATTAGACCTTCGAAGAAGACCTAAAACTAGTACTTTTCAAACTATTCCACAAAATAGAAAAAGAAGGAACACTATGTAATTCATACTATTAAGCCACAATTATGCTCATACCTAAGCCACAGAAAGATTCAACAAAAAAAGAGAACTTCAGACAAATTTCCCTTATGAATATTGATGCAAAAATACTCAATAAAATTCTCACAAACCGAATCTAAGAACACATCAAAATGATCATCCATAATGATCAAGTAGGCTTCATCCTAGGGATGATTCAATATATGGAAATCCATCATCATAATCCTCTATATCACATGATTCATGGAAAAAACCCACATGATTATTTCATTAGATGCTGAGAAAGCATTTGACAAAATTCAAAATCCCTTCATGATAAAAGTCTTGGAAAGACCATGTATTTAAGCAGTATACAGCAAGCCAGTAGCCAACATCAAAGTAAATGGAGAGAAGCTTGAAGCAATTCCCTCTAAAATCAGGAACTAGACAAGGCTGCCGACTATCTTCCTACCTATTCAATATAGTACTGGAAGTCCTAGCCAGAGAAATTATATGACAAAAGGAAGTGAAAGGGATACAAACCATTAAGGAAGAAGTAAAAAAATCACAAATAATACAAAATACCTTTGTGTGAATCTAACCAAGCAAGTGAAAGATCTGTATGACAAGAACTTCAAGTCTTTGAAGAAAGAAATCGAAGAATATCTCAGAAGATGGAAAGATCTCCCATGCTCATGGATTGGCAGGATTAATATAGCAAAAATGACCATCTTGCCAATAGCAATCTCCAGATTCAATGCAATCACCATTTAGCACTTATAGAGTTAGAAAGAGCAATTTGCAAATTCATTTGAAATAAAAGAAAACTCAATAAAGGAGAACTATTCTCAACAATAAAAGAACTTCTGGGCCAATCACCATCCCTGACCTCAAGCTGTACTACAGAGCAATATTGATATAAACTGTATGGTATTGGTACAGAGACAGGCAGGAAGATCAGTGGAATAGAACTGAAGACCCAGAAATGAACATACATGTGGGGAAAAATACTGGCCACAGCTGTGGAGTCCCAGTGGGTTTCCACACTGCAGTGAGTCCCACATGCAGGAGGAGGTCTAACGTTCCAGTGGCCTGGAGGCTTTGGCGGGAGCAGGTCCCAATGACACAAGGGTTTATTGTCATGGCGGATGGTGGATGAATCTGGAAGTACCCCCGTAAAACTCAGGCCAGTCCTGAGTTAAATAGGGAGAGGGAAAGGGGGAGGATCTGGGGAAGCATGCTCAATTTGCTGCACCCTTTGGCATTCATTAGTATGTAAATCCCTAGGGCCTGAGGCCTCTAGTCAAGCCCCTGTGTACATTGGGAGAGGCTGTAGTGGCTGGTCTACGTGACTGAACAATGTAATTCAGTGGAGACAGGACTGCTTTTCAGGACCCTGGGTTCTGGGGGTGCGCCGAACTCCTGCCAGTTCTCATGAAGAGTCTCAGGGTTCTAGGCACCTGCCCAGCCATGAAACAGAATACCCTTACACAGTCCCACACCTACACACCTATGGTCACTTGATCTTTGTCAAAGGAGCTAAAAGCATTCAGTGGAAAAAAAAAACAGCATTTTCAACAAATGGTTCTGATTGAACTGGAGGTCAGCATATAGAAGAATGCAAATTGATCCACTCTTATCTCCTTGTACAAAGCTCGAGTCCAAGTGGATAAAGGACCTTCACATAAAACCAGATACACTGAAATTAACAGAAGAGAAGGTGAGGAAGAACCTTGAATACTTGCACACAGGGGAAAAGTTTCTGAACAGAACACCAACGGCTTATGCTCTATGAGCAAGAATTGACAAATGAGACCACATAAAATTGCAAAGCTTCTGTAAGGCAAAGGGCACTGTTAATGGGACAAAACAGCAACCAACAGATTGGGAAAAGATCTTTGCCAATCTGATAGAGGGCTAATATCCAATATATACAAAGAACTCAAGAAATTAGACTCCAGAGAACCAAATAACCCTATTAAAAATGGAGTACAGAGCTCAACAAAGAATTCGCAACCAAGGAAACTCAAATGGCCGAGAAACACCTAAAGAAATATGCAGCATCCTTAGTCATCAAGGAAATGCAAATCAGAACAACCCTGAGATTCCACTTCACACTAGTCAGAATGGCTAAGATCAAAAACTCAGGCAATAGCAGATGCTGGTGGGGACGTGGTGAAAGAACACTCCTCCATTGGTAGGATTGCAAACTGGTACAAACCACTGTGGATAACAGTCTGGCAGTTCCTCAGAAAATTGGATGTAACATTAACTGAGATCCCAGCTATACCACTCCTGGGCATATGCCTAGAAGATGCTCCAACACATAACAAAGACATATGGTCCACCATATTCATAGTAGCCTTGTTTATATCAGCCAGAAGCTGGAAAGAACCCAGATGTCCTTCAACAGAGGAATAGATCCAGGAAATGCACATTTACTCAATGGAGTATTCCCCACCTATTAAAAGCAATGAATTCGTGAAATTTTGTGGCAAATGGACGCAGCTAGAAAATATCATCCTGAATGAGGTAACCCAAACACAAAAAAACACACATGGTATGCACTTACTGATAATTCGATATTCGCTTGAAAGCTCACAATACCCAAGATACTACTCACAGGCCACATCAAGCTAATGAAGAAGGAAGACCAAATTTTGGGTGCTTTGGTCCTTCATTGAAGGAGTAATAAAATACTTAGGAGAACAAATATGGAGACAAAGTGTGGGACACAAACTGAAGGAGGGGCCATCTGGAGACTGTTCCATCTGGGTATCCATCCCATGTGCAGTCAGTAAATGTAGACACTGATGTGGATGTCAGGAAGTGCATGCTGACAGGAGCCTGATATATCTGTCTCCTTAGAGGTCTGCCAGAACCTGACATATTCAGAGGTGGATGCTCACAGCTAACCATTGAACTGATCATGGGGTTCCCAATGGAGGAGTTAGAGTGAAGATTGTTGGAGCTGAAAGAGTTTTCGACCCCATGAGGAGAGCAACAATACCAACCAACCAGAGTTCCCAGGGTCTCAAGCACCAGCCTGGGAGCACATAGGGAGGGACCCATGGATTCAGCTGTATGTGTAGGGGAGGATGGTCTTGTTGGGCATAAGTGGGAGAGGAGATTCTTGGTCTTGTGAAGTCTGAATGCCCCAGTGTGGGGGAATTCGAGGGTGGGGAGGTGGGAGTGGGGGGGGGTTGGGTTATGGCACATCCCTATAGAAGCAGGAGGAGGGGTGATGGCATAGGGAGTTTCTGGGTGGAAGGGAAATGTAGAAAGGGGATAGCATTGGAAATGTAAATAAAATATCCAATAAAAATTCTTATAAAAAAAAGAAAGAAAGGGATGATTTGGAATTTCAGAAGGTTAGACTGTATTAGAGCATAAAGAAGGCAGCAGGTGGCAGACATGGTAGCTGGAGCAGGAACTGATTGCATGCGTGTGTGTGTGTGTGTGCATGTGTATTTCTATGTTTTATATATTAATGTGTATGCATGTCTGTCTGTCTGTCTGTATGTGTATGCATGTATGTATGTTTGTATATATGTTTACCATGTATGTGCTTAACTGGAAGTATAAATGTCTGAGGATCATTAAGTGAATGCTTGAAATGAGTCAAATCTGAGTCTTTTATAAGAGAAGCAAGTGCTCTTAACTACTGAGTTGAGTCTCTACCCCCAAAACTTACTTTTAAAAATATTTCTCCATTTTCATTTTCTCCATTCCTTCTCCTTTCCACATATCTCTTAACTCTGTGATTCAATATTTCCTCTTCTCTTCTCCATCCTCTTCTCTCTCTCTCTCTCTCTCTCTCTCTCTCTCTCTTTCTTTCTTTCTCTCTCTCTCCCTCTCTCTCTCTCTTTCTTTCTTTCTTTCTTTCTTTCTTTCTTTCTTTCTTTCTTTCTTTCCTTCTTACTTTCTTCTCCCTTCCTCTTCCCCTTCTTTCTTTTGTTTCTTCCTTTCCACTTCCCCTGTTTATTTTGTGATTGTTTCACAGGATTTATTGTTTCCTCAGGATTAAATCAAAGGTAGTTGTACTATAATTTCTGTACAACTCATCTGTTGGGTGTGAAGAGATGTCCCTGCGGTTAAGAGCACTGATTGCCCTTTCAGATGTCCTGAATTCAATTCTCAGCGATCATATGGTAGCACACAACCATCTGTAATAGAATATGATGCCCTCTTCTGGTGTGTCTGAAGACAGCTACACTGTATTCATCATATATCCATCTCTCTCTCTACCTGTATCTTTATCTATCTATCTATCTATCTATCTATCTATCTATCTATCTATCTAATATAGTCTTTAAAAAACCTCAAATATTGATTATTAATGGAAGTCTGTCATGAGAGCATCTAGACTCTTGTGGTTTGAGAGTTTTAAGTTGGTCCTAGAGCTTCTATGTTGACTTCCTTCCCAGTGATTACTTCCTGTCTTTGATAGTACTTTTGGCTATTGATTTGTCCTGAGTACTCTCACACACCTGTGTCCAGGCAAATTACTTCCTTATTTGATGACTATTTTGCATAGGTCCCTAGAGGGCAGCCTTGCTGCCAGTATTTATAAACCAGGCCTTTGCAGTGAGATCTGAAATGCACCAGGACAGCATGGGCATCAAGATGGACTCACAGAATAAGGTCTTCATATTCCTATTACTCTGGTTATCTGGTGAGACATTTAAAAGTGTTATATCTTAAAATAATTCATTTGTAGAGAAATAGCGATTTCCTATAGGAAGTCAATAGTAAGCAGGCAATGCCAATAGAAAGGACATTTTATATTATAACATTTGTATCATGAAGTCTTTGTGTGTACATATGTATGCTCATTATCTGTTTTCAATTGCAGGTGCTGATGGAGACATTGTGATGACCCAGTCTCCCAAATCCATGTCTACATCAGTAGGAGAAAGGGTCACCATGACCTGCAAGGCCAGTCAGAATGTGGGTACTAATTTAGCCTGGTATCAACAGAAACCAGGGCAGTCACCTAAACTTCTGATCTACAGGGCATCCACCCGGTACACTGGGGTCCCTGATCGCTTCACAGGCAGTGGATCTGGGACAGATTTCACTCTCACCATCAGCAGTGTGCAGGCTGAAGACCCAGCCATTTATTTTTGTCAGCAGCATAACAGCTATCCTCCCACAGTGATTCAGCCTCCTACACAAACATCCTCAGAGATTCTAACCAGCTGCCTGTACCACACATCCCCAGACCTACACACTTCTGCTTTTGCCTGTAGTTACTATGCCTAACTGCCTCAAAGTTTGGTAGAAAGTTAATGAACAGATGCTTTGACTTGGAAGGTCCTTATTGTAAAGAACAAAGTAAAGATATTTGTGTCTTTTTTTATTTCTCATGCTTAGATTCTGTGTATTGAACATGACAAATTTAATATCCTATATTCAAGAATGAAAATCTCCAATGTGAGTCCCCATGGGCTAAATCAAGAGCCTGTCAGGCTATATTCCCGCTGGAGGATGCAGAAGGGAACGTGGCTTTTGCTTAGCTCAGTTCTGTCAGGAGTCATAATGTAACAAGCTAATAATTAGCAAGTGATCATCCTGAAATGCTTGCCTTAGATTATTATATAATCTGTGACAAGTGAGCGCTTATTTAGCAAGGCTGTAAGGAACTTATTTTAGGAAAGATTCCTGCTATTAATATGCTTTTCCTATTATTATTATTAAACAAATATAACAGTGACTAAGCAATGTCACACCCCTTTGGAGTAGATCTCTGCAGATCCACGAAGATGTACTGTCTTGTAGTGATGCTATATAGACAAATAGATGACTTCTTAAGGGTTAATGATGATCCTATAAGAATTCCTAAAATTGCCCCTGCCTGGTCCTTTTGGCTGGGGCAGACACATAGCTGGTCTGCTCCTGTGGAGATACTGAATCCTGAGCCATCCTAGAGGAGCAACTGCACTCAGAGCAGTGTGCAAGAACCCCATCTCACTCCCTACCCCCCCCCCACCCCAGAGTTACATCTTGGAGCCAGGGACTCTCAGGACCCACCAGCTACCCAAAGCCCGCCACTCTGAAATTCCACTTCCCTTCTGCCCCTGCCTGGTCCTTTTGGCTGGGGCAGACACAAAGCTTTTCTGTTCCTGTGGAGATACTGAATCCTGAGCCATCCTAGAGGAGACACTGCACTCAGAGCAGCAGACACCTAGCTGGTTTGCACTTGTGGAGACATTTTATCCTGAGCCACCCTAGAGGAACCACTGTACCCAGAGCAGAAGGATTTCCAGATCCCAGAGTTGGCCTGGGCCCCAGGAGTTCTTCTACCCAGGAGATTAGGATCATAAGACCACAGAGACATTTGGACTCTGAGGAGCTCTGACACAAGCAAGATAACTGGAAATACAGTGAGGGCAGGTAACACTAGAGTTAACCAGATGGCGAAAGGCAAGCGCAAGAACATAAGCAACAGAAACCAAAGTTACTTGGCATCATCAGAATCCAGTTCTCCCAATAAAGCAAGCCCTGGACACCCCATCACACCAGAAAAGCAGGATTCAGAATTAAAATCACTTTTCATGATGATGATAGAGGATTTTAAGAAGGACATAAGTAACTCCATTAAAGAAATACAGGAGAGTACAAGTAAACAGGTAGAAGCCCTTAAAGGGGAAGCACAGAAATCCCTTAAAGAATTGCAAGAAAACACAAAGAAAGAATTAAACAAAAACATCCAGGATCTGAAAATGGAAATAGAAACAATCAAGAAATCTCAAAGGGAGACAATCATGGAGATAGAAAACCTAGGAAAGAGATCAGGAGTCATAGATGCAAGCATCACCAACAGAATACAAGACATAGAAGAGAGAATCTCATGTGCAAAAGATACCATGGAAAATATTGACACAGCTGTCAAAAAAATGCAAAAAGATCCTAACCCAAAACATCCAGGAAATCCAGGATACAATGAGAAGACAAAACATAAGGATGATAGTTATAGAAAAGAGTGAAGATTCTCAACAGAAAAGGCAAGTAAATATCCAAAAAATTGTAGAACACTTCCCTAACCTAAA
This sequence comes from Grammomys surdaster, assembly GCF_004785775.1. Lineage (NCBI taxonomy): Eukaryota > Metazoa > Chordata > Mammalia > Rodentia > Muridae > Grammomys > Grammomys surdaster. Next base: position 563,660 of record NW_021605350.1, on the reverse strand, counting down.
GAACAAGATGCCCATAAACATACAAGAAGCCTACAGAACACCAAATAGACTAGACCAGAAAAGAAATACCTCCTGTCACATAATAATCAAAACACCAAATGCACAAAACAAAGAAAGAATATTAAAAGCAATGAAGGAAAAAGGTGAAGTAACACATAAAGGCAGACCTATAAGAGTTACACCAGACTTCTCACCAGAGACTATAAAAGCCAGAAGAGCCTGGACTCACATCATACAGACACTAAGGGAACACAAATGCCAGCCCAAACTACTATACCCAGCAAAACTATCAGTCACTATAGATGGTGAAACCAAGATATTCCATGACAAAACCAAATTTGCACGATATCTTCACACAAACCCAGCACTTCAAAGGATAATTGATGGAAAACGCCAACACAAGGAGGGAAACTACAACCTAGAAAAAGCAAGGAAGTAATCTTCCAATAACCCCAAAAGAAGATAGCTATACAAACATAATTCTACCTCTAATAACAAAAATAACAGGAAGCCACAATCATTTTTTCTTAATATCTCTTAACATCAATGGTCTCAATTCCCCAATAAAAAGATGCAGACTATCAGACTGGATACACAAACAGGAACCAGAATTTTGCTGCATATAAGAAACACACCTCAGTGACAAAGACAGACACTACCTCAGAATAACAGGATGGAAAAAAATTTTCCAAGCCAATGGTCCCAAGAAACAAGCTGGAGTAGCCATTCTAATATCAAATAAAATCGACTTTCATCCAAAATTAATAAAAAAAGATAAGGAAGGACACTTCATACTCATCAAAGGAAAAAATCTACCAAGATGAACTCTCAATTCTGAACATCTATGCTCCAAATGCAAGGGCACCTACATACATAAAAGAAACTTTACTAAAGCTCAAGACACACATTACACCTCACACAATAATAGTGGGGGACTTCAACACCCCACTCTCAGCAATGGACAGATCATGGAAACAGAAACTAAATAGAGACACATTGAAATCAACAAAAGTTATGAATCAAATGGATTTAACAGATATCTATAGAACATTTCATCCTAAAGCAAAAGAATATACCTTTTTCTCAGCACCTCATGGTACCTTCTCCAAAATAAACCATATAATTGGTCACACAACAGGCCTTTACAAGTACAAAAAGATTGAAATAATCCCTTGCCTCCTATTAGATCACAACGGAGTAAGGCTGGTCTTAATAATGACAAAACCAATGAAAAATCCACGTGCATGGGGAAACTGAACAACACTCTCCTCAATAATGACTTAGTCAAAGAAGAAATAAAGAAAGAAATTAAAGACATTTTAGAATTTAATATCCAATATATACAAAGAACTCAAGAAATTAGACTCCAGGCAACCAAATTACCCTATTAAAAAATGGGGTATAGAGCTTAACAAAGAATTTTCAACAGAAGAAACTCGAATGGCCGAGAAGCACCTAAAGAAATGCTCGGCATCCTTAGTCGTCAGGGAAATGCAAATCAAAACAACCCTGAGATTCCATCTCACACCAGTCAGAATGGCTAAGATTAAAAACTCAGGTGATAGTAGATGCTGGCGAGGGTGTGGAGAAAGAGGAACACTCCTCCATTGTTGGTGGGACTGCAAGATGGTGCAACCACTTTGGAAATCAGTGTGGCGGTTCCTCAGAAAATTGGACATAGCATTACCCGAGGATCCAGCTATACCACTCCTAGGCATATACCCAGAAGGTGCTCGAACATATAATAAGGACATATGCTCAACTATGTTCATAGCAGCCTTATTTATAATAGCCAGGAGCTGGAAAGGACCCAGATGTCCTTCAACTGAGGAATGGATTCAAAAAATGTGGTATATTTACACAATGGAGTATTACTCAGCTATTAAAAACAATGAATTTGAGAGGTTCCTAGGTAAATGGATGGAACTAGAAATTATCATCCTGAGTGAGGTAAGCCAATCACAAAAGAACACACATGGTATTCACTCACTGATTATTGGATATTAGCCCAGAACCTTAAAATGCCCAAGATGCAACTCACAGGCCACATGAAGTCCATAAAGAATGAAGACCAAGTGGGGGTGATTCGGTCCTTCTTAGAAGGAGCAACAAAATACTCAAGGGAGCAAATATGGAGACAAAGCGAGGGACAAAAACTGAAGGAGGGGCCGTCTGAAGACCTTTCCACCTGAGTATCCATCCCATGTGCAGTCACCAAAGGTAGATGCTGATGTGGAAGTCAGGAAGTGCATGCTGATAAGAGCCTGATATGGATGTCTCCTCAGAGGTCTTCAAGAGTCTGACATATTCAGAGGCAGATGCTCACAACTAGCCATTGAAGTGATCATGGGGTTCTCAATGGAGGAGTTAGAGTGAAGACTGAAGGAGCTGAAAGGATTTGTGGCCCCATGAGGAGAGCAACAATACCAACCAACCACAGCTCCCAGGGTCTAAACCACCAGCCTGGGAGCACTTATGGAGGGATCCAGGGCCTTAGCTGAATATATAAGAGTGGAGGGCCCTGCTGGGCACAGATGGAAGATGAGATCCTTGACCTCATGAAGGCTGGACGCCCCAGGGGGTGGGAGTTTTGAGGGTGGGGAGGTGGGAGTGGGGGGGTAGATAGAGGTTACATCCACAAAGAAGAAGGAGGAGGTGTGAGGGGATTGGGGGTTCCTGGGTGGGTGGGGGATGGGGTAAGGGGACAACATATGAAATGTAAATAAAACATCCAATAAAAAAAAAAAAGAATTTAATGAAAATGAGGACATATGATACCAAAACTAGTGGAACTCCATAAAGGAAGTGCTCAGGAGAAAACTCGTAGCTCTAAGTGCCTACAAAAAAAGAAACTGGGGAAATCATACACCAACAACTTGACAGCACACCTAAAAAGCTCCAGAACAAAAAGAAGCAAATACACCCAAGAGGATTAGAGAGCAGGAAATAATCAAACTGAAGGCTGAAATCAACCAAATAGAAACAGAAAGAACTGTACAAAACCAGGAGCTGGTTCTTTGGGGAAATTAACAAGATAGATAAACCCTTAGCCAGATTAATCAGAGGGCACAGAGACAGTATCCAAATTAATAAAATCAAAACTGAAAAGGGAGACATAACAACAGAAACTGAGGAAATTCAAAAAATCATCAGATCCTGCTATAAAGGCCTATACACAGCAAAACTGCAAAACCTGGATGAAATGGACAATTTCCTAGACAGATATGAGGTATCAAAGTTAAATCAGGAGCAAATAAACCATCTGAACTGTCCAATAACGCCTAAGGAAATAGCAGCAGTCATTATAAGTCTTCCTACCAAAAAAAGACAAGGACCAGATGGTTTTAGTACAAAATTCTATCAGACCTTTGAGGAAGACCTATTACTAATTCTCTTCAAACTATTCCACAAAATAGAAGCAGAAGGAACACTACACAATTCATTCTATGATGCTACAATCACACTCATACCCAAACCTCAGAAAGACCCAACAAAGAAGAAAACTTCAGACTAATCTCCCTTATGAATATAGATGCAAAAATACTCAATAAAATTCTAGCAAATCAAATGCAAGAACACATCAAACAATTATCCATCATGGTCAAGTAGGCTTTATCCCAGGAATGCAGGGATGGTTCAATATTCAGAAATCCATCAATGTAATCCACTATATAAACAAACTCAAAGAAAAAAAATCACATGATTATCTCTCTAGATGCTTAGAAAGTATTTGATAAAATTCAACATCCCTTCATGATAAAAGTCTTGGAAAGCTCAGGAATTCAAGGCCCATACCTAAACACAGTAAAAACAACATACAGCGTACCAGTAGAGAACATAAAATTAAATGGAGAGAAACTTAAAGCAATCCCACTAAGATCAGGGGCTAGATAAGGCTGCCCACTCTCTCCCTACTTATTCAACATAGTACTGGATGTTCTAGCCAGAACAATTAGAAAAGAAAAAGAAGTCAAAGGGATAGTGCTAGGAAAGAAAGAAGTCAAAATATCACTATTTACAGTTGCTATGATAGTATACTTAAGTGACACCAAACTTTCCACCAGAGAACTCCTAACCTGATAAATAACTTCAGCAAAGTGGCTGGTTATAAAATCAACTCAAATAAATCAGTAGCCTTCCTCTACATGAAAGATAAACAGGCTGAAAAAGAAATTAGGGAAATGATATCCTTCCCAATAGTCACAAATAATATAAAATACTTTACAGTGAATCTAATCAAGTATGTGAAAAATCTGTATGATAAGAACTTCAAGTCTCTGAAGAAAGAAATCAAAGAAGATCACAGAAGATGGAAAGATCTCCCATGCTCATGGATTGGTAGGATTAATATAATAAAAATGGCCATCTTGCCAAAGCAATCTACAGATTCAATGCAATCCCCATTAAAATCCCAATTCAATTCTTCACAGAGTTATAAAGAGAAATTCTCAAATTCATTTGGAATAACAAAAAGACCCAGAATAGTGAAAACTATTCTCAACAATAAAAGAACTTCTGGAGAAATCACCATCCTTGACCTCAAGCTGTACTACAGAGCAATAGTGATAAAAACTGCATGGTATTGGTACAGAGATAGGCAGGAAGATCAATGGAATAGAATTGAAGACCCAGAAATGAACCCACACACCTATGGTCACTTGATCTTTAACAAAGGAGCTAAAACCATCCAGTGGAAAAAGGACAGTATTTTAAACAATGGTGCTGGTTCAACTGGAGGGCATCATGTAGAAGAATGCAAATCTATCCATTCTTATCTCCTGGTACAAAGCTCAAGTTTAAGTGGATAAAGGACCTCCAGATAAATCCAGATACACTGAAACTAATAGAAGAGAAGATGGGGAAGAACGATGAATACTTGAGTACAGGGGAAAAGTTCCTGAACAGAACACCAATGGCTTATGCTCTAAGAGGAATAATTGACAATGGGACTTCATAAAATTGCAAAGTTTCTGTAAGGCAAAGGACACTGTCATAGGACAAAACAGCAACCAACAGACTGGGAAAAGATCTTTACTAATCCCACATCTGTTAGAGGGCTAATATCCAATATATAGAAAGAACTCAAGAAATTAGACTCCAGGCCACCAAGTAATCCTATTAAAAAATTCGGCATAGAGCTTAACAAAGAATTCTCCAATGAGGAATCTCGAATGACTGAGAAGCATCTAAAGAAATGTTCAGCATCCTTAGTCATCAGGGAAATGCAAATCAAAACAACTCTGAGATTCCACCTCACACCAGTCAGAAGGGCTAAGATGAAAAACTCAGGTGATAGTAGATGCTGGCGAGGGTGTGGAGAAAGAGGAACACTCCTCCATTGTTGGTGGGATTGCAAGATGTTGCAACCACTTTGGAAATCAGTCTTGTGGCTCCTCAGAAAATTGGACATAGTACTACATGAGGACCCAGCTATACCACTTCTGGTCATTTACCCAGAAGATGCTCCAACATATAACAAGGACATATGCTCCACTATGTTCATAGCAGCCTTATTTATAATAGCCAGAACCTGGAAAGAACCCAGATGTCCTTCAACAGAGGAATGGATACAAAAAATGTGGTACGCTTACACAATGGATTATTGCTCAGCTATTAAAAACAATAAATTTGAGCCACCTTATGTTTAAAAGAGAGAGGGGGTGGTGGTGGGGCAAGCTTCTGGTCCCTGAATGGCAAAGACACTCCTGGAAGGCATAAGGATTTAGACTTTTAACTGCATAGAGATGAGTGAAAACAGAAGTGAGGGCTGCAGCCAGGCTGCCAAGGCTGATAGCAATACCCAAACTCCCAGTAACTGGAAAGGTGCCTACCCCAAACTCAGGGATCAGGTGAAGAAGAAGAAATCCTCCAAAAAGATCTTCAAAATACTGCAGGAGAAGATGTTGAAGTTGCAGCATGTCATCACGGACCAGTTCTTGCAGCGGACATGCCAGCAGATACAGTGCCTCTCACTAGGAGATCAGCAATGCACAAGAGCCTCCAGGAATCAGGAAAAGAAAATGAGCCACTTACTATCTCAGATTGTCAACCTTGTATCGTCTAACACTGTAAAGAAACTGAAGTTCCAAGTACCTCTCCCTTGCTCGGACTCTAGATGTGCCATCAAAGCTGGGCACCAGGCCCTGTCACCTTCGCGAACTGGCCAACCCAGGCCTAGACTAGGTGATTTTGAGGCTGCGTTTGTCAGCTGCACCCTATCCAAGCATGGGACTGACATCTATAAGTTTTACCATTTAAGCTTCCAGAGCTATGATGCCTATCAGACAGACAATTACCACAAGGATGAGAACCCTTCAGGCTACATCATCCTTAATACCATCGAGAACAAGCTTTGCCTTGACCTGGTAACAGCAAGGTTGACTCAGAGTGACATGAACTGTCTTGATGAAGCCCAGCTGCAGTACTCTGACTGGAAAGGACAACCCTTCCTTCGGGAAGAGCTGGCTAGCTTCTTGACCCACTACTGCAAGGCATCTACACCTCTTGATCCAGAAAATGTGGTGGTTCTGAATGACTGCTCCTCAATCTTTTCTTCACTGGCCATGGTTCTGTGTGACCCAGGTGATGCCATTCTGATCCCCACACCGTGCTACAGTGGCTTCCTCTTCAGCTCCTACTTCTATTCGAATGTTGAGCTCATTCCTGTCTACTTGGAGAGCCAGGTCACCAGGACCAAATCATATTCCTTCCAACTCACTGTGGATAAGCTCAAGCTTGCCCTGACTCAAGCTAAGAAGAAGGAAAAAAATGTCAAAGGCATTGTGCTCATCAACCCCCAGAATCCTCTGAGTGGTGTCTATACTCAATTGTCACTGCAAAAGTACCTGATCTTTGCCAAGAAGCACAAGCTGCACGTGATTGTGGACGAGATTTACGGGCTGTCTGTGTTTGAGCCATCTGCCACATTTCAGAGCGTTCTGAGAATAAAAGACTTGTCTGATCCTAACATTATCCATATGATCTGGGACACTAGTAAGGATTTTGGCATATCTGGCTTCCACCTTGGTGTTCTCTATACACACAACAAGGAGGTAGCCTCTGCCATGAAAGTTTTTGGCTACTACCATGGTGTCCCTGGCATTGCTCAGTACAAACTGTGGCGACTGCTCCAGGACAAAGAGTGGATCAATAAGGTGTACCTGCCTAAAACCATGGCCGGCTCCAGAAGGCTTACAACTATGTCATTAAGATACTGGAGGACTTGAAGATCCCTTTTTGCAACTGTGGCTCTGGCCTCTTTGTCTGGATCAACTTGAAAGCCTATCTGAGTACGAACACGTTTGAACAAGAGCAGATTCTTTACCAGCGCTTCCAGGACAACAAGCTGTTGATATCTAGTGGCCAGTCCTACAAGTGTATAGAGCCTGGCTGGTTCTGCCATGTCTTTGCAGAAAACTACCTTCAACTACAAGTGGGTATGGATCAGTTCTGCCATGTGCTCGCTGAACACAAAAAAGGCATAACAGAAGAGCAGGAGCAGACAACTGGGACCTCGACTGCTGCCTCCAGATGGTCAGGGGCCCCTGAAAGTAGCCTTGTGGCCAGAAGACAGTAGGAGGAATTGTAGCTACTGTCCTGTCTGACCTCACTCATCAAGCAAGGCCCCTAAGCTGGGTGTCTGATTTTTTTAGAAGCCTTGTTTCTTTTAGTCTTTGCCAGCTATCTTGTTCTCAAAAATGATGTTTTTATGGTTTTAAGAGGGGGGAAGGCAGATCCCCTGGATTCCTTTTTAGATGGCTTTGTTTTACATTCATCATTTAATAAAAGTCATGCTCTATTTTCTCCAAAAAACCAAAACCAAAACCAAAAAGAAACCAATAAATTCGAGAAATTCTTAGGTAAGTGGATGCAACTAGAAAATATCATCCTGAGTGAGGTAACCCAATCACAAAAAAACACACATGGTATTCACTCACTGATTATTGGATATTAGCCCAGAAGCTTGAAATACCCAAGATTCAACTAACAGACCACATGAAGCTCATGAAGAAGGAAGACCAAGTGGGGGCGCTTCGGTCATTCTTGGAAGGAGTAACAAAATACTCAAGAGAGCAAATATGGAGACAAAGTGTGGGACAGAAACTGAAGGAGGGGCCATCTGGAGACCATTCCACCTGGGAATTCATCCCATGTGCAGTCACCAAAGATAAATTCTGATGTGGATGTCAGGAAGTGCATGCTAACAGGAGTCTGATATAGATGTGTCCTGAGAGGTCTGCCAGACTTTGACATATTCCGAGGTGGATGCTCACAGCTAGCTAGATCATGGGGTTAGAGTGGAGACTGAAGGAGCTGAAAAGGTTTGCGGCCCCATGAGGATAGCAACAATACCAACCAATCAGAGCTCCCAGGATCTAAACCACCAACCTGGGAGCACTTAGGGAGGGATCCATGGCTCCAGCTGTATATATAAGGGAGGATGGCCCTGTAGGGCATAGATGGGAGAGGGGATCCTTGGTCCCATGAAGGCTGGATGCCGTGAGGGGTGAATTCGAGGGTGGGGAGGTGGGAGTTGGGGGTAGGTGGGGGCACATCCACAGAGAAGCAGGAGGAAGGGCAATGGGATAAGGGGTTCCTGGGAGGGGGTGGGGGGGGGAAGAAAGAAATTAAGAAAGGAAGAAAGAAAGAAAGAAAGAAAGGAAAGAAGAAAGGAAGGAAGGAAGAAAGAAAAAAAGAAAGAAAGAAAGACAGACATTCGTAGTTCCCGAGTTAAAGACAACTATTAAAAAGCTGAAAACACTGAAGAAAATAAAATAAAATTGGTTATTTTATTTATTTACATTTCAAATGTTATTCCTCTTCCAGGTTTCCCCTCGACAAACCCCTATCCCATACCCCCTCACTCTACTTCTATGAGGGTGTTTTCCCACCCATCCACTCCTGCCTCACCACCTTAGCATTCCCCTGTGATAAGGCATAGAGCGATTTTAGGATCAAGGGCCTCCCCTTCCATTGATACCAGATAAGGACATCCTCTGCTATATATGCAGCTAGAGCCATGGGTCCCTCCATGTGTACTCTTTGGTTGGTGGTTTAGTTCTTGGGGGCTCTGAGGGGCATGATTGGTTGATATTGTTGTTCTGCCTTCCTAAGAGATTGCAAACCCCTTCAACTTCTTCTGTCCTTTCCCCAACTCCTCCATTGGTGTTGATTGGGAGATTTCTTAATCTATAAATCATCTCTGTATTATGTTGGTATGTTAGTGGTTTATCAATGAGATCTGAACATGCTTATCACAAATCACTTAATGTTTTATACCTGAAAAGTTATAAAATTATATATTATCAAATATATAAAAACAGAATCAAAACAGAAGAAAATGCATATTGATTAAATGCATACTTAATTTCAATAATATTCTGGCTTAATGTTAGCACATGAATATCAGGTGAATAATTTACTTTGCATATCAAATAACATGAGCTGTCTTGTAACTAGTTGACTAATGATGTACATTTCGAAAGCTTGTCTTTGTGCATAGATTAGACTGGCCTAGAACTTGTCATGTACAACAGCCTGGCCATAATCTCATGGTTCCCCTGCTTCTGTGTTCCTAGTTCTGGGATACAGATGTGAATCTCACTCTGTCATGGTATTTTGTTTAATTTTCTGTTTCTTGTACTTTACACATAATACTAGATTTACAATTCAACTTACATACACTCTCATAATTCACTAACCTGAATTCAGGTAGTTATTTCATGTTTGCTATTGCTATTGATCTTCCTTCACACTCAAATGTTTTTTTCCTTTGGATGTGAACAATCTCTGATACTGTGGACTACTTCTCTCTGTAAAACCATCACTTGATTTCAGGTGGCTGTGCTCCCTTCTGGAGAATTTTTGAAGAGTGAGCAAGACCATATTTAGCCAGTTTTAATTCTGTTACTTTCTAGTCTTTTCTAGAATATGCCTTTGTGTAATACGCCGCTTTGGTATTGCTAGTGTCCAGGCATGATGAGGTGAAGAAACCTTGTTTGGTTTATTCTCCACCATTTCCTCAAAGTTAGAACCCTCATTAAGTTTCCTGAAGTTGTATGAAACATGATTGTTAGTTTCTGTTGGGTTTGCCTTTACTTTGAGATTAAAACTTCTCTGATCCTAGGACTAGGTTCATGTCCCCCAGAATTTCCACAGAGCCAATTCGGACTTCTTCTTGCGTCTCTGTCCCATGTTTATCTTGGAAGTTTGGGCCCAATGTCTGAGGCTACTGTTCACGTTCTCATTATAAGAGTGGATATGGAGATGGGAGACAATGAACACATTGTCTTCAATTTTTTTGACTTCCCTCCTTCCCTTTCTCCACCATTACTATCTTTTATAGGACATTTTTCTTATTCTGTTTCTTTCTTGTGTTCTTGTGATTTTTCTCAGCATATCTTACCATGTTTTCGAGAATGGTTTATCTGAGACAGCTCTCCTAAAGTTTCTACAAAAGTCACCTGATTTAAATTTGTCTTGGATTTTAACTCAAACCTACTGATCCCGTAGTAGGTTTCTGTTGGAGATGAGGAAGCCAATCACTTTCAGCGTTTACTTGTGCTCTCTTTGATGATATTTTTGCCTGTTGATTGACACCAGCCACTCTCCTGCACTGCCCAGGCATTTGTTTTTTATTTTCTGTCTGCTTTGCATGGGTTCCTCCAGCCCAGCCCAGCTGCTCAGAATTTATAAACCAGACCTTTGCATTGTGACTGAACTGCATCAGACAGGCAGGGGGAGCAAGATGGCATCACCAACCCAGGTTCTCATGTGCCTGCTGTTATGTGTATCTGGTGAGAATTTTAAAGTATTATAATATGTTCAGAGTCACATCTTTGTATATAAAAATTTATAGTATGTGCCAGTGTGGAATATTTTCTACATAATAATGCTCTGACAATATGACATTGTAAGGTCATTTAAATGACAAATTTCAACTATTATTCTTTTTTAAATACTCATTTTTATTTTTTGCAATTTTTTTTACACAAACTATTAAACAGTACGCAATACTTATGTAGATTTCCCATTTTGAACAGTTATGAGGAAAATCAGAATTTAGGTACCAAGTGAGAATCCCTTAATCTGAGAACTACAAGTTTATAACCAATCTCTTTTCTAATTCTAATCTATGCTCCTGTATGTATGCATTTTCACCATCTACTCATTATTGCAGGTACCTGTGGGGAAATTGTGATGACCCAGTCTTCATCATCCTTGGCTGTATCTGCAGGAGAGAAAGCCATTATTAGCTGCAAGACCAGTCAGAGTCTTTTATGGACTGGAAACCAAAGGAGTTGTTTGGTCTGGCACCAGCGGAAACCAGGGCAAACTCCTAAACCGCTGATCACCTGGGCATCCACTAGGCAACCTGGGGTCCCTGATCGCTTCACAGGCAGTGGATCTGGGACAGATTTCACTCTCACTATCAGCAGTGTGCAAGCTGAAGACGGAGTTTATTTCTGTCAACAGCATTTAGAGACTCCTCCCACAGTGCTTCAGCCTCCTACACAAACCTTGAGTGTCACCAGCTGCCTGCACCACACAGCCCTGGCCTGCACACTCCTCCTTCTGCCTGAGAGCTGGTGTGCCTGAAAAACTGAGGAAAAATTTGCAGAGCCCAGCAACAATGTAATGTGTCCAGTGTCTCTTATATCTTTTGGTATGAAAAGTCTATGCACCAAAATGTAGAAAGAACTCGGTGTTATCTTTGTAGTCCTTCTGTAACAATTTAGTACAAACTCTGCTGCTTGAAGGTGTTGAAGGTGAGGGATTTATCCTTTTGTAGTTCTGTAAGTCTGGTATCAATCGTAAGTCTCTATTGACTGAAGTGGTGATGTTGGCAAATTGCATTTTGGTTTGTCTCCAGGCAAGGAAAATTTTCTTGCTTTTTCTAGCTTCTAGGGAGTTTTCTTCCTTAATTATGTATGCATTTTCCCTGATCTTTTTCTTTTCACAAACCGTTTTAATTTTTATTCCATGTATTTGTTTAATTCTCTCTCTCTCTCTCTCTCTCTCTCTCTCTCTCTCTCTCTCTCTCT